>NC_141297.1:3512500-3655000 GCF_037954325.1 Fistularia commersonii | reverse complement strand
ATTGGCGGCGGCGCCTCCACTGATCAATTCTCTGATTGGGAGAGGAAAAAAGAAAAAGTGATCGATCCGATTGATTATTGATTAGCATTTCAATCAGACGAAGGTTTGTTTGATTTCAATCCTTTCTCCACTTCCATCCTTCTGTCCTTCTCCTTCCTCCTACTCTCCTTGAATCCTAATTCATGTTTCCTCGTCTCCTTCTTTCTACCGCTCCTCTCCTTCCCTCCTCATTTCCTTTGGCTGCGGCTCGTCTCCTCCTCCCTTCCTGCTCCTCCTCCTTTCCTAATCTTCACCTCCTTCATCACGTCTATTCACTCCTCCTCTCCCGTCTCCTTCTCTCCTGCTTCCTCGTCTCCTTGACTCCTCTGTCGCTTATTTCAGTCCTTCCCTTTCTCGTCTCCTCTCTCCTTCCCTACATCCACCTCTCCTCCTCTGGATTCCTTCTCTCTTCCCTTGTTCCCTCATTTCCTTCTTTCCTCTCTGATTTCCTTCCCCGTAATATGTCCTGTTTCCTCTTCTCCTCTCCTGTTTCCTTTTCTCCTTTCCTGTTTCCTCTCCTCTCCTGGTTCCTTCCTTCCTTCCTTGCCCACCTCGTTCTCTCCTTTCCTATTTCCTCCTCTCCTTTCCTATATCATTCCTTCTTCTCACGTCTCCTCCTCTTTCCCCTCCTATTTCCTTCTCTCCTTTCCTGTTTCCTTCCTTCCTCCCCTGTTTCCTTGTCTGCCCTCACATTTCCTTCCCTCCTCTCCTATTTCCTTCTCTCCTCTGCCGTTTCCTTTCTTCCCCTCACATTTCCTTCTCTCCTTTCCTGTTTCCTTCCTTCCTTTCCTGTTTCCTTCCTTCCTCTCCTGCTTCCTTCTCTCCTGTGTCGTTGCCTTTCTCCCCCTCACATTTCCTTCTCTCCTTTCCTGTTTCCTTCCTCCCCTGTTTCCTTGTCTGCCCTCACATTTCCTTCCCTCCTCTCCATATTTCCTTCTCTCCTCTCCTATTTCCTTTCCTCCCCTCACATCTCCTTCTCTCCTTTCCTGTTTCCTTCCTTCCTCCCGTTTCCTTGTCTGCCTTCACATCTCCTTCTCTCCTCTCCTATTTCCTTCTCTCCTCTGCCGTTTCCTTTCTTCCCCTCACATTTCCTTCTCTCCTCTCCTATTTCCTTTCCTCCCCTCACATCTCCTTCTCTCCTTTCCTGTTTCCTTCCTTCCTCTCCTGCTTCCGTCTCTCCTGTGTCGTTGCCTTTCTTCCTCTCACATTTCTGTCTCTCCTTTCCTGTTTCCTTCCTTCCTGCTTCCTTCTCTCCTCTACCACGTTTCCTTTCTCCCCCTCACGTTTCCTTCTCTCCTTTCCTGTTTCCTTCCTTCCTTTCCTGTTTCCTTCCTTCCTCTCCTGCTTCCTTCTCTCCTGTGTCGTTGCCTTTCTCCCCCTCACATTTCCTTCTCTCCTTTCCTGTTTCCTTCCTCTCCTGTTTCCTTTCCTCCCCTCACATCTCCTTCTCTCCTTTCCTGTTTCCTTCCTTCCTCTCCTGCTTCCTTCTCTCCTGTGTTGTTTCCTTTCTTCCCCTCACATCTCCTTCTCTCCTCTCCTATTTCCTTCCCTCCTCTCCACATTTCCCTCTCTCCTTTCCTGTTTCCTTCCTTCCTCTCCTGTTTCCTTTCCTCCCCTCACATCTCCTTCTCTCCTTTCCTGTTTCCTCCTCCTTCCTTTCCTGCTTCCTTCTCTCCTCTCCTGTTTCCTTCCTTCCTGCTTCCTTCTCTCCTCTACTGCATTTCCTCCCCCCCCCCACATTTCTTTGTCTCCTTTCCTGTTTCCTTCCTCCCCTGTTTCCTTGTCTGCCCTCACATTTCCTTCCCTCCTCTCCATATTTCCTTCTCGCCTTTCCTGTTTCCTTCCTTCCTCTCCTGTTTCCTTCCTTCCTCTCCTGTTTCCTCCCCTCACATCTCCTTCTCTCCTTTCCTGTTTCCGTCTTTCCTCTCCTATTTCCTTGTCTGCCTTCACATCTCCCTCTCTCCTCTCCATATGTCCTTCTCTCCTCTGCCATTTCCTTTCCTCCCCTCAGATCTCCTTCTCTCCTTTCCTGTTTCCTCCTCTCCTTCCTTTCCTTCCTTCCCCATGATGCTTCCTCCTCTCCTCTCCTGCTTCCTTCCCTGCTGTCGCCTCCTGTGTCCTCCTCCCTCCTCCTCCTCCTCTTCCGGGTGTGGTCTCTCCGTCCACCCGTCAGACCTCTTTCCTTGACATCACCCTCTTCTTCTTCTCCTCCGTCCCTCCTCCCCTTTTTCTTGAAAGCCGTGTTTCCTCCTCGTTCCTTCTCCACCTCCGTCCCTCCCTTCCTCATCCCTTGCTCTTTTCTCATTCTGTCGTCTTTAACCTCCTCCAGCTGCGATTTCTTCACTTCCCCTTCTTCTCCCCCCCGGGGTGTGGTTCTGGCCTCGTCTGGATCGATGACTAACTTCTCTCTGCTTGACTTCCATCCAGACACATTCGTCCTCTTCCACTTGTTCTCTCTCTTCTAGCCTGTTTCTGTTCTCCCCTCCCGTCCGCAGGTTCTCCGCAGGTTCTCCGCAGGTTCTCTGAAGGCGGCGGAGGAACGTTCAACACCGAAGAAAAGACGTGGAGTTTCAGGATGTTCACATCTGCAGCTGATAATATCCGTTAAACACATGTTCACACATGTAATAACGTGTTCACGCCACACAATTACACTGTCATACCTGTAATTACACTGTCATAAATGCAATTACGCTGTCATGAATGTAATTACACCATCATACCTGTAATTACATGATCTTACCTGTAATGACACCGTCATACCTGTAATTACACGATCTCATCTGGTAATTACACCGCCATACGTATAATTACACCATCATACCTGTAATTACACTGTCATAAATGCAATAACACCGTCATACCTGGTAATTACACCTCAGACCTGGTAATTACACTGTCATAAATGCAATTACACCATCATACCTGTAATTACAGAGTCATACCTGGTAATTACACCGTCATACCTGCAATTACACCATCATAGCTGCAATTAAAGCATCATACCTGTAATTACACCGTCATACCTTTAATTACACCGTCACACCCGGTAATAACCACTTCATACGTGGTAATTACACCATCATACCTGCAATTACACTGTCATACCTGTAATTACACTGTCATACCTGTAATTACACCATCGTACCTGGTAATAACCACTTCATACGTGGTAATTCCATGATCGTCCCCTGGTAGTAACGTTTTCACACCCGGAGAAAAAAGTTGCACCTGTTAGTACACGATTATACCTGGTAATAACATGAGCGCATGTTTCCATGGCGACACCTAGACAAGCGCTGATCAGGCGTGACTTGTGAGTACGAGGCGTGAAAGTCCGCAGATCATACCGGGTGAGAATTTCGTCGCACGAGGAGTGGATGAACACTTTTTGACAAAATGTTGTACCAGAGTAGCGTTTTTGACCGCAGTGCGACCAACATCTAAACGCCAGGTGTGCACGTGATCACGCCGCTCTCATGCTGAGTCAGTCCATCGGAAAGTTCGATCACCTGCAGCCCCGAACCAAGATGGCGGACGTCTACCCAAGGGGTGGCGTGTTTGCAGACTGGCGAAGGTCGTGAGTTCGTCTCTAAGGAGGGGTCGGCTTCCCGGACCCGTGACATCATCACGTGCACGTGCATTGGAGACATGTCCAGGAACACATGATCACTACAATGACGAAGACACACACACACACACACACACACACACACACACACACAGGGTTGTATCTTCAAGAGGACATTGGCTCACCTTTGACCTTCAAGAACTTTCAACTGCAGTTTAGAACCAACAGAGGACCCCACAACAATAGTTATACAGAAACATACACACACACACACATGCACGCACGCATGCACGCACACATACACATGCAAAAGATTATGCAACACAATGCTTTATGTGCTCATATACAGAACAGTAAAGTATGACGTCTGTGTGTGTGTGTGTGTGTGTGTGTGTGTGTGTGTGTGTGTGTGTGTGCGTGCATTTGTCAGATTTGGCTCCAGGTCCCCAAACTAATCACACAAAATGCTGAGAGGGTCCACACCCTCACACACAGACACATGCAAACACACACAGACACACAGACACACACACACACACACACACACACACACACACACACACACATTCACACACACCAGTTGCAAGAATCTTTCTACAGCTGTGAGGCCCCTCCATAAACTTCAGGCTCACAAAATGAATCTTTTAACAGGTTTTGAAATCGTGGGAAACCATAGACTTACTGACGGACTAAACTGGATTTTCGATGCACCGAACACACACACACTCACACACTCACACACATATGCACGATTCTTTGAGGAAAGCGGATCAGAACCGCAGAGGAAACACGACGTCTCATCTGAAAGGGGCTCGGGCCGATTCCTGCAACGACGATTCCGATGCGACCCGGTAGCTTCTCATCCGGCGGGTGACTTTATCACAAGGTCAGTAAACGCCTCGCACGCCAGGCGAACCGGGACGGATGATCCGATTGGACGGGCCCTCGACGGGGGGACCCATGGCCTCCAGTCGGAACCCGGTTCCACCCAGAACCTGGATTTCCTGAAGTGCAGAACCATCATCACAAAGAGGAACCGTCCCTGTAGTTTAGTCTGAACACAATGGAATCAGGGGCCAAGTTTGTCCTCACAAAGACAGAACATCACACACACACACACACACATAGACACACACACACACTCGGCTCATCTGTTAGCCATTAGCAACCATTCAGTGACAACAGAATCACATGGGCAGGGCTGCAGCTCTCACACACCATCACATATTATTCACATGATGTATAGATGAGAGTGTGTGTGTGTGTGTGTGTGTGTGTGTGTGTGTGTGTGTGTGTGTGTGCAGCTGGAGGTGGAGGTTCACGGGGCTCCACAGCTTCCCGTCCTTCCCGGTGTGTGACTGACAGGGGGGAATTCCCTCCAAATCCGCAGGTTCTTCCCGGGTTCCTCGTCCGGTCGACTTTCTCCATCTCGCCGCCGCGTCTGATCACATGACACCTGCTAACGATTGCGTTGCCGTTGTGTTGCTTCACCCGCGTTCCCCTGCCGCCTCCACGCCACCGGCTAGTATCACCATTTGGCTCCGGACGCCGAACCAAAGAAGACATCTGGCTTTTGTCTTCAGGACTTGTCCGAGGTCCTTCGTTTTTCTTTTTTTTTTTTTTGTTTCCACCTCACATGTTTGGCGCGTCGAGCCGTGGGTCGGCCTCGCCCTCCGGGGTGTGGCGTCGCCGTGGCAACGCTGCGACCATCACCCGCTGACAAACGCCGGCTGAAATTGACTTGGATCCTGGATTAGTAGGTTAATTTGGGAGTGAAGCTGGCTATAGCCAGTACCTCTATTTTAGCTTTGGGAGAATTAAAACATCTGAGAACTTCTTGTTTCACATTAGCTAGCTAAAAAGCAGATTACAAATTATAGACTTCTGCCGCAGTTGGGATTTAATCTAATTCAAGATAATTTGATGCTAGCAACTTGTATTGCTTCCACACAGCACCAGTTTGATGGCTAACCAGCTAGTTAGCAGGTTCTGTTCAGTCAGCGGTGAGTTATCTAAGCTGTGCGACGACAGCCGGTTTTGGCCAGTTAAGTTCCAAGAACTTTCAAGCTCCAGTTTGGTTCCAGGGTTCCAGGAACGACCCTCTCCCAGGTGAAGCTTTAATTCTGCACCCTCACCGGCAGTAAGGGACCAGAATACTTCTTAAAAATGGCACTCTGAAGTTTGCAATACGTATCTGGTAATGGGCGTGGCTTATGAGTTCTACCTACGTGAACCGTGCACAGAGCCTACCTTGGAGTAGGAGATGGTTTTCAGTAGTAAGGTCTTACTTCGTGGTTCCACTACTGTTGGTATGCACCAAGGGACGGCCTAGTTCCTGAAAAGTTTCTGGGAACTACAAAAAAGTTCCTTCGGTACCAAAGGGGCGACTGACTCATCCTTCTCTTTGGTGAGCTGGTGTTTCAGGTAATCAATCATACGCTCAGTTAGTTTGTTAGCCTGCTAGGTTTCTAGCGATGCTGTCAGTTGGAAGTCACTTATTTTGCTAGCTGGTCGCACAGTCGCCAAGTCTAGTACTTCTAAAAAATGGCGTGCCATGCCCATACCCTACCCTTGAGTAGGACATGGTTCTAGGTACTGAGGTGCTACTTCTTGGTTCATCTGCTGTCCATATGCACCAAGGGACAGCCTAGTTTCTGGGAACTACAAAAAAGTTCCTTCAGTACCAAAGGGACGACTGAGTCACCTTTCCGTTTGTCAAGCTAGTGCTTCAGCTTATCAATCATTCGCTCAGTTAGCTAGTTAGCCTGCTAAGGCTGCTAGCGATGTCTGTCAGTCGCAAGTCACTTATTTTGCTAGCTGTTCGCACAGTCGCCAAGTCAAGTACCTCTAAAAAATGGCGCGCTGCAGTTTTCGAAAAGTATCTAAGCACTTCAAGGAACCGTGCAGAGACCCTATCTTTGAGTAGGACATGGTTCTAGGTACTGAGGTGCTACTTCTTGGTTCCTCTGCTGTCCGTATGCACCAAGGGACGGCCTAGTTCCTGAAAAGTTTCTTGGAACTACAAAAAGTTCCCTCAGTACCAAAGGGACGACTGAGTCACCTTTCTGTTTGGCAAGCTAGTGTTTCAGCTAATCAGTCATATGCTCAGTTCGCTAGTTAGCCTGCTAGGTTGCTAGCGATGCTGTCTGTCTGTCAGCCGGGAGTCACTTATTTTGCTAGCTGGTTGCACGGTTGGCGAGTGTAGTACCTCTTAAAAAGGGCACTCCGCAGTTCGCATAATTTCCAGTGACTGGATGGAGGGAAGACGGGAAGTTGGCTGGCGGGAAAGAAGAGGGTGCAGAAGAGAGGGTTAGATGGAGGAAGATGATTGGCTGCGCCAACCCTAGGAGGAAGCAGGCCAAAGGAAAAGAGGACTTTGTTAACTGGTCAGTTAGCCAGTCCACCTCTGAAGGGAGCTAAACTTTAATCAAGGTTACATGAAGCCGAAGGAGCTAAAGTCCACAAGCCTCACAGGAGGTTTCAGAGGCCAGCAGGAGGTCCTCGTCACATGTGAGAGGAGATACAGGGATCTTCTCGAAAATCATTTTCATGTCCTGAATAATCCAGGAAATTATCCTTTATGGGAAACCCTAATCACATCTGTCCCAGTACAGGATTTAGCGCTGATGCTAATGGGGGCTCAGATGGAGAGAAGAGCACGGGGAGATGGTTTTTTGGAAGGTCTGGAATTTAGATGTGCGGTTCTGCTCAGGATGATTGATTCAACCCGCTCCCCGTCCCGCAGGAGCTCGTCCCTCACATCGGAGCAAACACGGCCGAGCTTGTCTTTGGCCCGCCGCCACCGGCCAGCTGGGCTGGACCGACGGCGGTCGCTGCGCCTGCACCCCGCAACCTGCAGCTGGTTTCCCCTGGTTCGCGCCGAGCTCGGGTTCCCGTGCTCGATACGTGTTATTGTTATAGATACTGAGTGTGCGGGGTTGATAAAGCCGCAGAGGGTCACCGCGCACCGGCTCCGGTTTCGGGTTCTTCTTCCTGCGAGCTGCTCCTTCATCGACACCTCTGAGCAGCAGAAACCCGACCTGGGCTATCAGGTTCTCCATCGTAAGCGTCGCCCACTTCCGTGACGCAGGGTTTTCCCGAAAATGCTCAAAACTCGAATAAAACTACTTTTATTTCGGTCCGTTTTCCTCACAGCTCCTCTCTCCAGTTGTTTCAATAAACAATTGTAATAGAAAAATGTTATTAATGCGTTATAGACAGATTTGTGTTGTAATGACCACGGCGGCTGAAATAATATATAGAACTTTTGACCTGCAGCCAAAAGAAACACAGCGCGAGCTTGAAAAAACATCTGCCCCTTTTTTCTCCGGGTTCGGAAAGTCCTGGAAGAAAGGCAGACGGAGAAGGGTTTGGCCGAGATAGTGGGTAAAATGTGTTTTCATAACATTAGCATGAGCATAAAGCTAAGTTAGCTTGAGATCTGTGGACCACCGATGCAGCTTGTTGATCTGAAAATTCCAAAGGTCGTAAAACATCAACCAGCATGATGACCCCATTAGCTTAGCGGCTAAAAACAACGGGGTGCCGAAAACGTTAGGAGTGAAATGGACAGATTGACCTCCCCTAAAATTGTTGATACTTTAAATCCAGTTCAGTGTTTTGATTTAATTAAGAATATCTCTGCAAAGCTTGCACCTTCACTCGTGCGACAACAGCACCTATTCCTCTTTAGCCACAAGATAATCATGCTAATGTGTACCATAATATAAGATCACATCGACATTCTAAAGGTTTTTGATTTTGACTATAGGCTACTTAGCTTGAAATGCAGCAAGGTTATTGGACTACTCGAGATGTACCATGCTAGTCAATGGTACCTGTGACACTTTAGCATGATGGATGCTAACGCGACATCCTCATGTGTGAACTGCTTATTCTTCCTTAGCCGCAAAGCTAATAATGTTAATGCGTACCATAACAAAAGATCACATCAATGTTCTAATGGTTTGTCATGTTGACCGTGAGGCTACTTAGCTTGAAGCGCAGCAAGCTTATTGGACCACTCCAAACTTAGCATGCTAGCCATAGTTACCCGTGACAGCTTAGCATGACGGAAGCTAATGCATCCTCCTCAAGCTTAAGTGCTCTCTTTTTAAATCTCGCTTGTGGAAATGAAAGGTCGGGCTGAGTTTAACGGCAGAAACAATGAGGTTCTGAATTCCTGCTGGCCGGTCGATCCGGGATCAGGACGGGGGACCAGATCGGGGTCGAGGTCCCGGCCGTGTGCCGGGGTCGCGGCCGGTTCCGAGGGGTCGCGTCCCGACGGGATCGTGACAAAGAGGGACGCTCTGCTAGGAAAGAGTGTTTTCGTTCTTTCGGACACATCATAACACACCCAGCTGTACCCGCAGGCTCGCATTTCACCGCCCAACACATTCCACCGTGTGTGCACGTGTGTGTGTGTGTGTGTGTGTGTGTGTGTGTGTGTGTGTGTGTGTTGAAGGAAGCCGAGACACTGAATGTATGAAACTGAATATGACTGTAGGGGGGTGCTGTTTGCTTCATACCACTGATCTCCTGTTGACAGTCACCGCACGTGTGTGTGTGTGTGTGTGGGTGTGCAGACCTCACACCCACACACACACACACTCATGCTATGCTGACAGGTCACATGACCCATCCGAACGTCCAGGTCACAGCTGAGCTCCACATCAGCTCAGACACAGAGTGGGCGTGAACATGGCCGGCTCGTCGCTCGCGGGAGGAACAGATCAGATCCAGCTCGCCATCCCCTCGTCTCCTCGCCCCCTCATCTCCTCATCTCCTCGCCTCCTCGCCTCCTCGCCTCCTCGCCCCCTCGCCCCCTCGCCTCCTCGCCCCATGGACCGAGGGGTCAGATGAGTCACAGGCTCTTTGCATCAGCTGATCGATGGAGTCAGCGCACCCCTCCTCGCCAGATTCGCTCTGCGCCGCTAACAAACTTTTCATTGATGGACTGGAAGAAAGGGCAGTCGTTGAAGGGAGGCAGGGGAGGGGGTGGTGTGTGTGTGTGTGTGTGTGTGTGTGTGTGTGTGTTTGTGCATCACATGTTCTCTGTCGGGGGGCTCTCACGTCCTGACCAACAGGAAACTCACCCTCAGATCTTCTCTAGAAACTTCAGGGAGCGAATCCAAAATATTGGAATTGTATGTGTGTGTGTGTGGGGGGGGGCGATGTTGGGGCCTCCGTTGGATAAAAACAAACCCTTTGACCACCATGCTGGTTGCACACCTGGCCTGAAACTTTAAACACACACACACTCCTACTACAGGTGTGGAGTCAGCATGTTTCCACGGCGACAGAACTGAATCGAAGATGGTTGGAGGATCTGCTGAGGACGGGCCGATCGGTAATTATTACATAACGAAACACCAGCGTGGGGGAGAGGGAGGCGTAGAAAGAGGGGAGACGGCGGTGATGGGAGAATTGGACGGGGGTAGATAAGGGTGGGAGGTGGAAGGGGTGTGTGTGTGTGTGTGTGTGTGTGTGTGTTTTGCGTACCAGTCCGTGCAGAGTGTGAAATGTGAACTTTGAGTGAGGAGGGGAGGATCCTCTCTCTCTCTCTCTCTCTCTCTCTCTCTTTCTCTCCCTCTCTTAAAGCCGGTGTTGAGGAGGAGAGCGCCCTCCTCACTGAGAGATGCACTGAGAAGGTCCGACGACACACCCGCACACACACACACACACACACATACACACACACTTCTATTCAAAGACAACGTCAACGGCCACTCACTTTTGCTGGACGTCTCATGGATAAGCCCCACAGGACTCCGTTTCCCATCATGCACCGGCCAGGGGACATTAGCGGGGGGCCTTCCAGGCCGGAGAGGGGGGCCGCCGGGCGCTGCGTCCCCCCCAGGAAGGGGGCTCCTCTCTGGGCTTGGCTGCTCCTGGGGGCCCTGGTGGCTCCGGGAGCCTGGAGCTCTCTGGATGAAGACCAGGAGGAGCTGCTGGTGGAGCTTCACAACCACTACAGGGGACAGGTTTCCCCCAGCGCCTCGGCCATGCTGCCGCTGGTAAGACGCCGGAAGTAATTAGAAGTAATTAATGGATTTAATAGATCTATATATTGACTCCGACCCTATCACCCCACCTGATTGGTTGATTAGGCTTCTAGACACCTACAGGGGAAAAAAATGTCGAACCATGACGATCCGCAAGTCCTCGGAGAACGTGACAAAGTCAATCGAGTCGTCATGCAGCAGGGCGGGGGGCGGGGGGGGGGAGGGGTCCACCAGAGGCCCCGGACCTGGAACCGGGGTTCTGCTCGGCCTCCCCGCTTGGCTCGGTTCTCTCGGGCGTGTTTGAAAATGACAATCTTAATCAAACTCAGACCCGAGTCTTGGAGCGGTCGGTCTCAGGGAGGGAACCCGGGCCTCGTTCCAACGCCGCCAGGCTTTCTTTTACGTATTCAAATTTGGTCGTCCTGGCAACCGAACAAATGGTCATGTCAGGGCTCTTCATCCGTCCGCCAGCGAATCACAGCCAGTGACTTCCGGCGGGGCGGGTCCGATACGTGGACATATCCCTGCGGAAGAAGACGGGCGTGGACGTCAAACGCTCCTAGTGGTCAAATGGTGGAACTGCGGGCACAGACTCTCGTCATTTTGCCCGAAAAGACATTTCAGTTTTAGCTGCGGGTTTGTTTCCCGGCCTCATATTGGTCGAAGGCCTCCGAGGGGGGCGGGGTTTATTCCCGAGCGCTCGCTGACGCCCCCTGGAGACGGTCGTACCGCCATCCGATTGGTGTTTTTCAGGATATCCGGAGTCCTGGGTTCCCCCTGTGTGTTCTCCATGTTATCCTCCCTGGGCTTTCCCAAAAAAATATATGAAGATGTCCGATTGTTAGACTGAACGGTCCAGTGTGTGATTGACAGCTGATCTGTGGAGGTTAAACCCCCCCCTCTCTTGGCCCCAGCGACCAACCGGGGCGTTCAGCTGGATTGACGCACAAAATAAAACCAAAAAAAAAGTCAGGTTGGGTCTGAACGAACATCGGGGTTCGTCGCGCGGCCTTGGTTACCGAATCACGCCCGTCGCCATTGGTTACGACAATAAACCATAACAACCCCGGGGTGTCTCATGGTTGCTGTCGATTTGGAGGCGAAGTGAAAAAACAAGATGAATGAACGTTATCAGACAAGGGATCGGGCGGGTGGGGCTTGGGGGGGGGGGGGGGGGGGGGGGGATTCTGAAAAACCCCGATGAAATTTAATCGAATTTAATCGCAAAAGGTTCCGTTCGGAGGAAGCGCAGATGATGACGTCACCCCCACCACCACCAAAACCCACCACAACCCTCCACCAACATCCCCACCGCAGTGTCACAGGGCTACTCGTTGTGCTCAGAAAATCTAATTGACTGGCATTTTGTCAACGGTCAGTTTAACCCACGGCTGACCAGACAACCGCTGTGTGTGTGTGTGTGTGTGTGTGTGTGTGTTTGAGAGAGAGAGAGAGAGAGAGAGTGTGTGTGTGTGCTTAACATTCAGGTGAACATTGATCAGGTGGAGGAGGTTTGCAGCTTTTTTTTTTTTGTTTATGTCCTGGTGCATGTATCAGTACGATAGATACAGCCCAGTGATTGGTTGAAAAGATACAGCCTGTGATTGGTTAAAAAGATACAGCCCGTGATTGGTTAAAAAGATACAGCCTGTGATTGGTTAAAAAGATACAGCCTGTGATTGGTTAAAAAGATACAGCCTGTGATTTGTTAAAGTGATACAGCCTGGTGATTGGTTGAAAAGATACAGCCCAGTGGTTGGTTAAAAAGATACAGCCTGTGATTGGTTAAAAAGATACAGCCATACAACTGGACTAGTGATACAATCAAGTGACTGGACCACAGATACAGCCCAGTGATTGGACGATCGATAAGGCCCAATGATTGGATGGAGGATACCCACCAGTGATTGCATGATGGATAAGGCCCAATGATTGGATGGCAGATACCGCCAAGCGATTGGCCGATAGATAATGCTCGGTTACCGGTTACAAAGATACACCCCAAGAATGGGATGGTAAATATGGCTCAGTGATTGGACAACAGATGTCGCCCGCTGATTGGATGACAGACAGGGCCCGGATATTGGACCATAGCTATGGCCCGGTGACCGGACGACAGATACAGTGCAGTGATTGGACAACAGGTACTGCCTGTTGATTGGACGGCAGATACTGCCTGGTGCTTGGACGATAGGTAACATCCAGTTATTGGACAACTGATAAGGCCCAATGATTGGCTGATAGATACGGCGCTGTGATCGCACGATTGATACCACCCAATGATCCCACGCTCGATAAGGCCCTGTGATTGGGGGATAGATACGGCCCAGCGATTGGTTGGTAGATATAATCCAGTGTTGGGGACAAGAGCTACCGCCCAGTGATTGGACGACACCTTTGGGCCAGAACGTCATTGATGATCTCAATCACAAAATGCGTGACGTGTCTCAGATTCTTGTCCTCAGAGTTCTGTCAGAACCCAAGGATCTGATCCCTGCCAGCTGGAGAACTCGGTCCCCTGGCCAGCGGGGAGAGAAGATCCCCCTTCCAGACTTCCCTCTGGCAGCAAGTGCAGTATTTATACTCCATGACAACAAGTATAAATATTAGAGGTGTGAACACGGTTCTATTTTCTGTTCTTATTGACAACTTCCTGGATTCAGAGGGATTAGAACTGTCACCGGTTTGCAAGATATCTCCAAGTTCTCATCCATGGGTGGACCAGGTTCCTTCTCCATGGTCCTCAAGGGTCCGGGGGCCGGGGTCAGTTGCTTCATTCAAATATCTTCACTGAAGAATGTCCAAGGATGTGCATAAGAGGGTGAATGGTTGGATGATTGACGGTTGTCAGCCCCGCCCCTCACCCCAGGGGAGAGCTGTGATTGGCTCAGCTCCGCCCCTCACCCCAGGGGGGAGCTGTGATTGGCTCAGCTCCGCCGCCCTACCGTCTGTTTCTTGGCCGAGGTTCCAGTCGAGGAGTATTGTCGCTCCGATGGGGACGGAAAGGAAGAAGTACAGATAGAGTAGTGAAAGTACCAATACTCAAGTTACTTGGTGTACTTTACTTTGACAGGTCTCATCCTGGTCTTGGACCTCCTTGCATCTGGAACCCGGTTGAGAAACGCTGATCCAAAACAAAGGAAATAGTAATAAAAGTAATAACTCAGTGATGACCCCCAGATATCTGAAATCTGAAGGAATGAGGAAATTACTCAGATTACTCAGTCACAGTAATCCCGGAGAGGGTGAGGAAGATCGAGTGTTCCAGGTGTTCATGGCTGCTGGCACCGATCGTCCTCATTGATCTGTCCGATCAGGTTTTTTCAATTATTTCGGGATTTGAGAGAGAGGGAGGGAACAGATGTGTGTGTGTGTGTGTCTAAAAAGGATCTTTGCAAGTATAGAAACCCCACTGGGATATTCTATCATTTTAATTTTCTGTTGTGTGTGTGTGTGTGTGTGTGTGTGTGTGTGTGTGTGTGTGTGTGTGTGTGTGTGTGTGTGTGTGTGTGTGTCGGGGCAGCAGGAGGATATTGTTCTTAACTGGGAGGAAATGAAGGAGGTTGTCGGACAGACGAGTGTCTGCAAAATGTTTTTTCAACCACTGAGGTGTTGCGGAACGAGGGGACGTGGATCCGGGTCGGTCCGGTTCGGTCGCCGGGGAACTGGTCAGGACCGGTTTGGACCAAAAACCAGGAAACTCTGACCTCCTGTCAGTAATATCTCGGGAAATAAAGTGATTAGCTATTATGCTAATGCTGAACTTCCACTGACATCCAGCCACAACTTAGGGTGCCAGGTGTTTGCTTCACAGCTTGCATGCTAACTTAGCAAATCGACAAAGAAAAAAACAATAGTAAACTTTAAAAGCAGGCTAATAGATCACGAGCGATTGGCTAACTAGCCAGGTGGCAATTCAAATGAAACATCGGCTTTATAAACAAACAAGCTAACAGTCTAAATAAGCTAACATCATAGGGTTTCCTTTAGCTAACTATTTAGCACTACTTACATGACAACCAAGGGGTCAAAAGTAGCCGACAAGCTAGCAGGCTAATTGTCCGGGTGCTGATAACGAGGGAGACTCTGGGACAACAGCGCCCCCTGCTGGTTGTTCAACACCAGGCCAGGAGGTTGAAACTCAAAAAGAAAAAAAAATATATCAGAGAAATAAAACAATAGTGAGTTTAAGAAACATCACGCCTGGGTGATGAAGAACTGAACACAAATCAGCTGCTTGCCGGGCGGGCGTGCCTGTGTGTGTGTGTGTGTGTGTGTGTGTGTGTGTGTGTGTGGATAATGTACATGACCTGAAATTCATAACGCAGAGCAGATGTTGAACCGCCTGGAGAGCCGGAGGAATGTGAAGGAGACCCCTGACTATTGTTTGTGTTGTGCATTGTGTGTCAGCGTTGAACAAATAAACACACACACACACACACACACACACACACACAAACCAACAGACACACACACACTGAACCGACAAGGATATTAAACTCTCACTGAGAGCCCTATTGCCCCCCCCCCCCCCAGCTCACAGTATCCTAGCAACGATGACTCAAATCATGAGACGTCTGTCTACCATCAGAATAGGCTTTATAAGCCGAAGAAAATACCTTGAGAAGATAAATAGATATGGCGGTGCCGTCAGGAGGTTCTCCACTGAGATCTTGATGGAGACCCACCGACGCTCGCAGAGATCCTGCTTGGAAAAAGACAAGAGGAGAAGCTTTGGAAGAAACAGCAGGAAACAGTTTGTTTATTATTTCCTGATGGAGGAATCTGTTGTTCTGAGGCCGTAACAACAGGATCGAGTGTGTGTGTGTGTGTGTGTGTGTGTGTGTGTAAGGGTACAGCGAGGCTCATTGATTGGTGGTCAGAAGGAACAGGATCCAAACAACAGCTGAAAAACAACTCACTTTTATGACATTTCCAGCCTTATATACAGTATATGCACATATATGTAAATGCATACATTCATATATTTATTATATATAAATACATGAATTCATATGCATGTACAAAAATGTATGTGCATATATTCATATTGTCATTATATAAAAATACATGCATTCATATATAAGTACATATATGTTAATACATACATTTATGCATTTATGTATTTTTATATAAATGCATGCATTTTGTATATTTTTACATAGATATTTGTGAGGCTTGTTGACAAAGGAGCTTCCCGATTGGTCAAATCGCACAAAGAACACATTGAAAAGAGATGGAAAGCGATCCGATGTTTTCTGTCCCTCTAACCTTGTCAGAATATAAATGTATTAAATATATATGAATAGAATCTACATTTACTGTACGGTACAGTATATTCATATGAAATTAAAAAAGAAATTATTGTTTTTAAGCTTTTAAAAATCTAATTTTATTAGCTAAAAAACAGAAACAGGACATTTTTTTTCCACTATTTCATTTTAAAAAATATATTTCTCAGTGTCTAAGATGCAAATGATACTGGTGATATTTGACTTTTCTTTTGTAATTTATAATTTTAATAATTTCACCCAAATCTGGGTCGGATGGTTTTTATTAAAATAAAACAAACAAAACACACAACAAAGAACAAAAACTCCCGAAGGATGAAGTCAGAGGTTTTTAAAAAAAACAAACAAGCAAGTGATTGCAATCCATGGGGATTTGCTGGGTTGTGTGTCTACATGTGTGTGTGTGTGCGGGTGAGTGTGAGTGTGTGATATCCACTTTAATCAGAAAATTGGGAAAAAAACAAAGTAATTTGTAAAATAATAATAATAAGATCATTAAGATCGTTTGACTGTTTATTCATTTATTTTTCATCGATTAATTTGTTGACTTTGGGAAGCCAAAACAAAACTATCTCATCCTAATATTTGTATTTTTTTTAAATTTGCAACATCTTTTTCTTATCTATAATAGAGTTTTATTCTTATTTATAAAGGGTTAAACAAAACAATACAAGATTCCCTACCCAAAAGTCGTCCAGGTTGAGGCTCTCATCCTGTCTGCTCATGAGCGCCCCCATGTGGCCGGAGGCTGAATTACACCCAGGGAGTGGGGGTTGGCTGCTTCAGAGAGAAACTAGTTCCTCGTCTGCAATCGGTAATCGATTGGTCGGTGCCGGTCGATGCAGATGAAGGTCCTGCTTGTTGTGGTTCTCCATACCCCCCCCTGGCCCTGACCCTGGTCCTGGTCCTGGTTCTGCAGCGGTGGGAAGACTCCCTGAAGCTGAAGGCGGAGGCGTATGCCGCCAAGTGCATCTGGAACCACAACCCGGAGCTGGAGGACACCGGGGAGAACCTCTACGCCAACACGGGTCCTCTGGACCTCACCAAGGCCATGGAGAAGTGGTTCCTGGGTGAGTCCCATGCGAGTACTGCCAAAAGTATTTCTAGCCATTGAATGGATTGAAAAACAGTTCCACTTCCTGTCATGTGACTGTAGAATATGTGGACTACGACTATTATAACAACAGCTGCGATGAAGACAAGATGTGTGGACACTACACACAGGTAACACACACACATAAAATCTACAAAAACACACACACAAATACACTCCACACAGGTAATGCACATGTGTATGTTGTGTCTAGTGCCTGACGTGTGTGTGTGTGTCTGTGTGTGTGTTTCAGATGGTGTGGGCAGACACACACAGAGTCGGTTGTGCGTTTCATCTCTGCGACCAGATGGAGGGTCTGGGCTGGGAGAAGGTTTCCTTCCTGGTCTGCAACTACTACCCAGCGTTAGTATTACTACCACTACAACTACTACTACTATCACTACTCCCCAGCATTAGATTACTAATACTACCACTACTACCCAGCGTCAGTATTACTACTACTACAACTATTACTACTACTACTGCTCAGTGTCAGTATTACTACTACTATCAGCAGTGACATGCAGTCAGGGGAGGCAGGAGAAGCCGTGCCTCACTTGCTAATCTTGGAAAGAAAAACATGTAAAATGAAAAAAAGAATTAAATGGTTCTTTTTTATATCATTGATTTGCACTTTAAATGCATTTTTCATTTAATTTCACAAGTTTTAGATTGTTTTTTTATTCAAAATGGCAGAATTTTCACATTTACCCTTCAAATAGCGAGAAGTGATGTGCAGTGAGGCAGCGAACTGTTGAGCCTCACCGTAGATTGCGCAATGACAGCTGACTGCTGGCATGCTCTGCACTAAGACTATATCGCTGTCTCTCTGTATGTCGCTATTAAAATGATTAAACACTTCAACTACATTTCCTATGGACAGTATTTTTTTGTCAACAACTGTATGTGTGTAACTAGTTTATTGTACTGACCATTGTGCCATTAGGTGAGGCATGCAGTTCTCCTGCCTCACGGTAGATGTCAGTATGACTACAACTACTATTGCTACTACTAGGACTATGACTATTTCTATACAGCAGCAGTATAACAACAACAACAACTACTACTACTACTGCCACTGCTACCCAATGTCAGTATAACTACTACAACTACTACAGTGTCAGTATTACTACAATTCCTAGAGCTTCTACCCAGTGTTATTACTATGAGTACCAATGATACTACTTATCACCAGTATGAGTACCATACCAGTTGCTGAGTACTTCTCAGGATGAGCATTACTAGTACTACAAGGCCATCCAAGTATTTCTTGAGGATGCAGTACTGTCATATCACTTGATTGTGTATTAATATGTCGCCCCCTTGTGTACACAAATGATATCTCAAATGTGTTGCATGTGTGTGTGCGTTGATGTGTTGATCAAAAGTGTGTATGTTGAAAAGAGTTGTGTATCCGTGAGTTACTCAGGTAACAGGTGTTTCGTATATCGATGCAGTGGGTGTGTGTACTGATGCAGTAGGCATGTGCACTGATACAGTACCTGTGTGTATTGGTGCGGTGTGTGTGTATACCTGTGTGTTCTGATACAGTATGTGTGTGTATACCTGTGTGTACTGATGCAGTGTGTGTACCTGTTTGTACTGATGGAGTGTGTGTGTGTGTGTGTGTGTGTGGGTATCTGTGTGTACTGATGCAGTGTGTGTGTATACCTTCGTGTACTGATGCAGTGTGTGTGTACCTGTGTGTACTCATGCAGTGTGTGTGTGTGTGTGTACCTGTGTGTACTGATGCAGTATGTGTGTGTGTATACCTGTGTGAACTGATGCAGTGTGTGTGTGTGTACCTGTGTGTGCTGGCCTCAGGGGGAACTATGAAGGCGAGCGTCCGTACGTGGAAGGTGATTGGTGCTCCCGTTGTCCCGACAACCTGGAGATGTGTGAAAACAACCTCTGCGGTAAAGACCTTCTTCACCTCCTCCCTCTTTCACCTCCTGTCCTCCCTTCTTCACCTTCTCTCCTCCATCCTCCACCTTCTCCATCCTTCCCCTCCCCCTCCCTTCATCACCTCCACCTCCTCCCTTCCTTCACCTCCCATCCTCCCTTCTTCACCTCTTCTCCTCCTTCCTTCACTTCCTCCCTCCTCCCGCTTTCACCTCCTGCCATTCATAGTAAAGTAATCTGTAATCTGTAATCCCGGGTTTGAGGGAACTGTTTTTCTGTCCCTCAGTGAAGAAGGAGGAGAGTGAGGACGAGGACGAGAAGATCAGCCCTCCTCCCGCGACCTCTGACCCCTCCCTCGACTCGGAGGAAGATGAGGGGCAGACGGAGGTGGAGTTGGAGGTCGTCGGGTCGACGGTTCATCCTCCTCCCGCGACGATCGGCCCGACCCCGCCGGAGGACGAGGAGACAGAGGAGGAAGCGGAGGAGGATGATGATGATGATGAAGATGATGAAGATGATGATGATGTTCCTCCAGCTACCACCACCTCCTCCAGCTTCTCCCAGGAGGACTCCTTGGACGTTCAGCCTACTGAAGTAGAGGACGTGGAAGACTTGGGGGGAGGAGCGGAGGAGGAGATAAAGGAGAAGGAGGAGGAGGAGGAGAAGAAAGTGGAGGAGAAGAAGGAGGAGGAGGAGATGAAGGTGGAGGAGAAAGAGGAGACGATCAAAACTTCAGACAAGGGCGAGGAGAAGAAGAAGCAGGAGGAGGAGGAGGATGAGATGAAGGTGGAGAAGAAGGAGGAGAAGAAGAAGGAGGAGAAGAAGGAGGAGAAGGGAGAAACTAGACCCAACAATGTAAGAAACAGAGGGAAAGCCGAGGTGATGGCGGCCGCCGCCTCTTTACCTCCACCTCCTCTGCTTTTAGTCCTTCTCACTGGGTTCCTCATTCTGCGGCTGTGAGGAGGAAGGAGACCAGGAGGAGGAGAAGGTGGAGGAGGAGAAGAAGAGCACGCCGTCTTCACCCCGGTCACAAACACGAACTCGGTCAGCTGAGCAACGGAGAGTCGGACTGGCGACTTCTTCCTTCTCCTCCCCCCTTGGAGGTCTGGGTTCCTCCAGAAGACTCCAGAAATTATTTTCATTTAATCGCTGGTTTTTCGGGGTCATTTCTTGAAAATCTAATTTCCTCTGATTCGGTTCTATCGATGGACATCCCATTATTTCCCACCAGGCTTTCAGGACCTTCTGGATCTCTTCGGGACCTTCTTGATCTCTTCGGGACCTTCTGGATCTCTTCGGGACTTTTTGCCACACTCTGCAAATCCGCTTCCTGGTTTATTTCCCCGCCACATTAAGGGACTTTTTTTTCGCCGCTTTAAACACGAGTTATTGGAAATTTTCAAGATCTTTTTTTTTTTTTTAGAGGACCTTCCTGAGTGAGTTCCCTTCAGTTACCATGGCGACGCCCTCGGCCTCACTCAAAACATGCCTTGTGAAGGGCGCTTCCTGTGAGTATGCATAGGCTAGCCTAGCTTAGAATAACTACTTGAAAACTGCTAGCCTAGCCTAGCCTAGTCGAGTCCAAATGTAACCTTTCCCTTCCTTAACAAAATAAGCCTTTTTTTTAAATTGCTGATCAATATTTCTATCAATACATCGTCAAAAATCCGATGGGTCAGTCCATCCGTTACCCCGACGCGAACAATCGCTCGGATTTTAGTTTTGGCGTTGCTTTCATTTTGAAAGGGAAGGGAAATCTTGCACATTTGGAAAATGGCGTCGTCAACACCAACAGCCGATCAGCCGATTATTGATTATCTGCCGGGGGGGGGGCTTTTTCTATTGTTAATTGTCTGTGTGGGTTTTTTTTTTGTGTGTGTTTTTAAATTGACGACCCTGCTTCCACCCTGAAGAACGCGAGTGGGCGGAGCCTGGGATGATTGGTTAGAAGACAGGAAGTTGACGTTTCTCCATTAACGGCGGCTGTAAATGTCTGTACATAAGATTAATAAAACAAAAGTCCCATTTCGACAAAATAGCGCTCGTCTTTCGTCACACCCGGACACAAAGGGAGGGTGGGGAGGAGGAGGAGGAGGAGGAGGAGGAGGAAGATGAGGCGGGGGCGTGATTAAAAGTTTAAAGAGGTGAAAAAATAGAGGAAGAGGAGAGAGCGAAGGAGGAGGAGATGGAAAAGGGGGTGAAAAGAGTTGAAATATTCATGGCGAGCTGCTCTCAGGGCTATTTCTGGTGCTATATCTACAGAGTGTGTGTGTGTGTGTGTGTGTGTGTGTGTGTGTGTGTGTGTGTGTGTGTGTGTCCCCGCCTCCAGCCTTCCCCTCCAGAGAAACATCCTCCCGCTCCCTCCATTAAAATGATTTTGTCCGATTGTCTGTCTGACTGTGTCGTGGGCTTCATTTCACTCTGCAGCTTGTTATGAGTGTGTGTGTGTGTGTGTGTGTGTGTGTGTGTGTGTGTGTGTGTGTGTGTGTGTGTTCTAAATGTTCTCTGAGGTCGTGATGCTCAAAGCCGGTACCAACTGACAACTTTGCAGAAAAAATGTGGTCTACATTTAGCTGAACAGAAAATGTTTCAGCTCACAAATTAGTTGTCAACATGCAGCTAAGCAGGCTAAGAGGCTGCTCAAAGGTAGCTAACAGGTTGCTTACAAATTTATAACAGGCTGCTAACACGCTGCTAGCTCGTTGCTATTAGTAGCTCGTGGCTACTAACATGCTCCTAGAAGGCTGCAAACAGACTGCTAACAGGCTACCAATATGCTGCTACCAGGCTGCTAACATGCTGCTAGAATACTGTGAACAGGGTGCTAACATGCTGCTCGAAGGCTGCAAACAGGCCGCTAACATGCTGCTAACATGCTGCTTACATGCTGCTCGAAGGCTGCAAACAGGCTGCCAACAGGTGGCTAGAAGGCTGCTAACAGGCTGCTAACATGCTGCTAACAGATTGTTAATAGGCTACCAATAGGCTGCTAAAATGCTGCCAGAATGCTGCTAACAAGCTTCTGACCACTAGCTGAGATAGTTCAGTCATACTGCATCCACTGAAAGAAACTCATAACTCAGCTCCTCATAGGTTCAGCGCTTTGTTTTTTTTCAATTACATGTGTTTTTGTTGTTTTTAATCAAGTAGCAGAGCCTGAATGAGGCGTTAGTGTTTCAGATCTTTGCGGTAAGGAATACAGAGAAGGTGGGTCTGTTCCAGAACGGAGTCCATGGATACGAAGCAGAGTCCTAAGCATAGAAAAGGAGTTTTGTAGTCTCTCCTAAGCACCGAATCACTTTAAAACGTAAGGGAAAGCTATTATTTTGGCAGGTCGGGAACCAATTCATTCTTTTCCAATTGGTTTGGTTGTCAGAGCCTTTTCAACTCATAAACCGAGGCGCCGCCGTCTAGGACTTCTGTCTGAGCATCAAAGATCTGGTCCATAAATCTTACTGTCAGATACTCCTCCTTCTCCTCCTCCTCCTTCTTCTCCCTCCATCCGCCCCACCTCTGTCCTCCCCTGACGGGCAGCACAAACAGGAAGTGACTGACAGCAGAGACAGGAAGTGACTGACAGTGCCGTCAAGAAGAGACTGACAGAACAGACAGGAAGTAGCTGACAGCACAAACAGGAAGTGACTGGCAGAACACACAGGAAGTGACTGACAGCATAGACAGGGGGTGACTGACAGTGCCGTCAGGAAATGACTGACAGAACAGACCGGAAGTAGCTGATGGCACAAACAGGAAGTGACTGACAGAACAGACAGGAATTGACAGAAAAAATAGACAGGAAGTGAGTGACAGTGCCTTATAGAAGTGACTGACAGAACAGACAGGAAGTAGCTGATGGCACAAACAGGAAGTGACTGACAGAACAGACGGGAATTGACAGAAAAAGTAGACAGGAAGTGAGTGACAGTGCCGTCAAGAAGTGACTGACAGAACAGACAGGAAGTAGCTGACGGCACAAACAGGAAGTGACTGACAGAACACACAGGAAGTGACTGACAGCAGAGACAGGAAGTGACTGACAGTGCCGTCAAGAAGAGACTGACAGAATAGACAGGAAGCAGCTGACAGCACAAACAGGAAGTGACTGACAGACCAGACCGGAATTGACAGAAAAAATAGACAGGAAGTGAGTGACAGTGCCGTCAAGAAGTGACTGATAGAACAGACAGGAAGTAGCTGACAGCACAAACAGGAAGTGACTGGCAGAACACACAGGAAGTGACTGACAGCATAGACAGGAAGTGAGTGACAGTGCCTTATAGAAGTGACTGACAGAACAGACAGGAAGTAGCTGATGGCACAAACAGGAAGTGACTGACAGAACAGATGGGAATTGACAGAAAAAATAGACAGGAAGTGAGTGACAGTGCCGTCAAGAAGTGACTGACAGAACAGACAGGAAGTAGCTGACGGCACAAACAGGAAGTGACTGACAGAACACACAGGAAGTGACTGACAGCAGAGACAGGAAGTGAGTGACAGTGCCGTCAAGAAGAGACTGACAGAATAGACAGGAAGCAGCTGACAGCACAAACAGGAAGTGACTGACAGACCAGACCGGAATTGACAGAAAAAATAGACAGGAAGTGAGTGACAGTGCCGTCAAGAAGTGACTGATAGAACAGACAGGAAGTAGCTGATGGCACAAACAGGAAATGACTGACAGAACAGACAGGAAGTGACTGACAACATAGACAGGAAGTGAGTGACAGTGCCTTGTAGAAGTGACTGACAGGACAGACAGAAAGTAACTGACGGCACAAACAGGAAGTGACTGACAGCAGAGACAGGAAGCCAAAGGCCGACTCACTTCCTGTCTCTCAGGGTGGCTCCTCCAGGTGGATGTGAAGAATCCAGAAATAAACAGGAAATGATCCTTTAACCTGCAATAAAGGATCATCAAATCATCAAGAAATGAGTGAATAGAAATAAAGAAGAAGTTAGCGGCTGTCCTCCGCTCCCTGTCCCCTCCCCCTCCACCTCCATTCTTTTTGCATGTTTCTTGAGGCTGAAATATTTAAGGGCTTTTCCCACACCAGGTTAAAAACCCACCTCCGAAGGCACCGCGAAAATACAAGAAAAAGGCCAGAAATAAACCCGATGGAGGGATGAACGAGCGGGAAGAGGAGGAGGGCGACAATTGTCACGGAGGAAACGCAACGCTCATGAATATAACCTTCTCCACTTCACATCAGATCACGTCATCACAGTAGGATCTGGAGTTCCTGGGAGTCCCCGAAGTCTCTGTTAGATGTCCTCCAGCTTGGTTCTCTCCATGTTTTTCCCCTTCTCTGTGATTGACAGCTGACCCTCCAAAGTTAAACCCTGCCTCTTGATCCAATGTCAGCTGTGATCGGCTCCAGGCCAGTGCAAGCCACTCCTCTACAATGCAGGCCACCGCAGGCCAGCAACAACAAGACTGAATAGGACAGTGCAGGATACCACTGGACAATGTAGGCCACCAAAGGACAACAAGGACCACCAGAGGATGATGCACACCACTGCAGGACACTGCAGGCTACCAGAGGGCCGTTGGGGACAGTGTAGGTCATTGTAGGACAGTGCAGGCCACTGCAGGACAATGCAGACCACTGTATGGACAGTGAGGGTCATCATTAGACTATGCAGTCACCAAAGGAAAGTGCAGGCCATCATGGTACAGTGCAGACTATTGTAGGACAATGCAGGCTAACACGGGACAGTGTAAGCCACTTTAGGACAGTGCATACCACTGTAGGATGGTGCAGACCACCAGAGGGCAGTTTACGGTCTTGATGCTGACCACTGTAGGACAGAGTTGACTATCACAGGGCAGTGCAGGCCACTGTCTGCCGGTGCAGTCTACTGTAAGACAGTGCAGCCCAAAAGAGGGCAGTGCAGGGTAGTGCAGGCCACCACAGTACAGTGTAGACCGGTGCAGGCCACTGTAGGACAATGCAGCCCAAAAGAGGGCAATGCAGGGTGGAGCAGGCCACCCCAGTACAGCGTAGACCACTGCAGGCCACTGTAGGACAGTGCAGACCATCAGAGGACACTGCAGGACATAGCAGGTGACTGGATGGACGTGGAAGCCACTGTAGGAAGGTACAGACCATCAGAGGACACAGCAGTGCCCTCCTCTTCCGAGGAGTCGGATGCTGTGGTAGAATGGATGTTGTGACGTCCAGTGTTGGATTTTTGCGACACCAATCTGGTTTTTTGTGACACGACATCCGTCGACAAATTCCGGCAGCCTCTTCGGGAGGAAGATGAACTCACTCTTCACTTTCAGTCGGTGTTTTCCTGACATAAAATCTGCTCACCGATAAGGTCTGCCGAGACAATGTTCATTTGCGAATCAAGTTTCAATAGAAACAATCAATAAAACCACCAGGGGTACTTTTACCTTCCAGACACCTGCTGGACTGCAGCACAACAAACTCCCGTCCTTCATCCGACTCGTCATCCTCGCTTCCTGCACGGGTCAAGATGCAGTACTGTGTGTACTGAATGTACTATGGGGGTACAAATACTGCGAGTTCTGCAGTGTCTGTGAGAGTTACCAGTGTCTGAAAAGTCTGAAATCACAGAAACACAGAGATAGAAAGAGAGACAACAGTGAAAGAGATAGTGAGAGAGAGAAACAGAGTGAGAGAAATCCTGAATGGATGTTTGAATTGACGCAGCTGTCGACCAATCAGCTGTCCTCCTGCCCTCCTCTTTGCATCTGGGCTCTGCTATTGGCCGGCGGTCCGGTGAGCTGCAGCGGGAGCGAGGGAGAGAGAGGAGGACAAGAAAGGAGGAGGATAAGAAAGGAGGAGGGGGTGTCAGAGGACGGTCGCCACGCTCACCTCCGTCTCTCTCTCTCTCTCTCACCCAGTCATCTCTGCCTCGCTCGCCCCGCTCTGCTCTGGTGGTTCCTGCCGGTTGGAGATGCAGAAGCTCTAGAAGCTGCTGGAGGTGCTGGAGGTGATGGAGCTGCAGCCCAGCTTCTGCTGCCGCCGCCGCCGCCGCCGCTGCTGCTGCTGCTGCTCTCCGCCCCGCAGCATCATGGGAGTTGTAGTCTCTCACCGTGAGGGCAGCTGATGAGCTCGCCGCCGCCGCCGCCGGAGTTTGGGACATGTGACCTGCCGGGCGAACCAGGCGCCACAAACTCTCTTCCTCTCTCCGTTCTCTCCATCCCTTCGTCCACGCCTTCGCAGCTCCCGCCCTCCTTCTCTCTCTCCCTCTCTCTCCATCTGTCTGCGCGACCGAGGAAAAGTCAGAATGGGTTGTCGATTCACTCGGACCAAGGTGAGTGACCTCTGCAGGTGTGTGTGCGTGTGTGTGTGATGTCACACACACACACACACACTCACACACACACACGGTGTTAGCATCTCAACACAACTTGCTCCCTCTTGCCACAATGTAAACAGATTTATGTATGTACGTCAGGAGCAATGGCTGCTGTGCAGACGAATGCACGCACACACACACACACACACACACACACACACACACGCATGCACATGCGCGCATACGCAGCAGGAGGAGGATCTCACATCCAGATAATTTCCGAACCAAAACACCAACCTCTCTACGGAACATCACGTGTATGTGTGTGTGTGTGTGTGTGTGTTTGGCTGCCTTTCCTTCTTTAGTGAGACCACACACACACACACACACACACACACACACACACACACACACACACACACACACACACACACACACACACACAGGTTATTTGACGAGCTCATCACTTCCTGGCCTTATGTCAATCGATGAAAGAAAGGAGATGATAAACAGATGTTATGTAAACAGATGGGTGTCCTCACAGCATGAGGAATACCTGCCACACACACACACAAACACACACACACACACACACAGACACACACACACACACACAAACACACGCGCACGCACGCACACACACGGCTCTAACAGTGATGGTGCACCCTGACAATGGCTGAGGGAGAAGCTGGATGGGGGCTTGAGGGTGTGTGTGTGTGTGTGCGTGTGTGTGCGTGTGTGTGTGTGTGTGAGTGTGTGTGTGTGTACGCAGGCCGAGGAGGCACAGAGAGAAATAACACACACAGTGTGGTTTTGGCCCCAGAAGCCGGTGGGCAGCGTCTCGTCTCTGAACTCACTCGTTTCCTTTCACTTCATTAACTCCCCGCGAAAAACCATCTTCGTCTCCGTCTCCGGCCGCCCGTCGTCATCATCGTCCTCATCATCTCGGCGCTGTCACATCTCCTGGGTTCTCTCCAACATCGCCGCTTGCTACGAACCCTCAGACTGTCACGTCCTATTTTGCTGACGTGTTATAACAAGTAACAACAATGTAATAACATGTAATTAGCATTGTTAGCGGGCGAAACTCCATCGGGTTTGAAGTCCCTCTTCACTGCTATGATTGGAGGATGTAGGATTTTATTTTTCGTATTATGATCTAAATTAAAATTATTTTTTTTAAATCTAATTTCCTTATTCATATTGCATTAAACTGCTTTTTGAAACATCTGAGGGTCATCCTGGAACCTCCACGTCTTCATTGTTGCCTGGCCTTGCGAACTACATTTCTGGACCACAAATTCTTTGTTTCTCTGCTGTTACGCACCGAGCAATAACAATTGACTCTTGACGAGTTTCGCTTTTCTTTTTTTCCGTTTCGCCGCCGAATGGCGCCGGAATGACGCGCCGCCATGTTTTTATCGCCTGGTGCTTCAACAGCCATGTCATCCCGAGCAGCGGGGATATGATTATCCAGTTCCGATGCTGAAAGCCTTTCATCCAGACCAGGACGCACACACACACACACACACACACACACACACACACACACACACACACACACACGCATGCGCACACACTCTGACAGGAGGTCAAAGTGGACCTGATGGCGGCGAGGTCGAGGATATGTCGTCATGACGATGTTGACGTGCCTCAATAATTACAAATTACAAGCATGAGACAGGTGTGCACGTGTGCATGTGAGGAGTGTGCACGAGGCTGGCATTAAGTGGGCCGGCGCTCCGTGACCCTTGGTTTGAGTGGCAACATCAGGGGGCGGAGCTTGTGAGACAGTATGACAGGAAGTGGAACAATAACAGGGTTAATATGACCCCCAAAACACACACACACACACACACACACACACACAAACTATTATTATCATTATTATGATAATAATCATAATAATGATTCTTATTATTATCGTTATTATTGCTATTATTATTAATGTTGTTATAAATAATAATATCATACAATAATAATAATAATAATAATATAACATATAATAATAATAGTAATGTCAATGCTATTATTATTATTACTGTTATTGTTATTAATGGAGCAGACAAATGGATTAGGAGTTATCTTGGAGGAGTTTGATAGGACTGAGGGGACCTGATAAATGCAGCACAAGGTAAAGGTAGAGGTAGCAAAGGCAAGACAAAGGGTGTACAGTGACTTGTATGCTTGGTAGGACAGTAAGGAGGGTGAGAATGATCTATACAGGTTGGTGAAAAAGAGAGCTAGAGATGGGAGGATGGAGAGTAGCAGAGATTAGTGTAAGTGAAGTGAGGAAGGCACTGAAGAGGATGAGGAGTGGAAAGGCAGTTGTACCTGATGATATACCTGGTATACCTGGAGGTATGGAAGTGTCTAGGAGAGGCAGTGATAGAGTTTTTGGTTAGATTATTCAACTGGATGTTAGAGAGTGAGGAGATGCCCAAGGAAGGGAGAAGAAGTGTGAAGATGTACATTTTTAAGAATAAGGGGGATGTGCAGATTTGCGGTCGCTTTAGAGGGATAAGTTGATGAGCCATACAATGACCTTATGGGAAAGAGTAGTGTAAACTAGACTGAGAGCAGAATTCAGCATTTGTGAACAGCAGTATGGGCTCATGCCTAGAAAGAGTACTACGGATGCAGTACTTGCTATGAGAATGCTAACAGAGAAGTACAGAGGAAGCTGCATCTCTTTGGAGACCCAGAAAAAGCATAATAAAGGGCGCAGAGAGAGGAACTATAGTACTGTATGAAGAAGTTAGCGGCAGAGAAGGACATGTATGCTAGCTGTGAGACAGTGGTGAGGTGTGCTTTTGGAGTGACAGAGGAGTTCAAGGTGGAGGTAGGGCTACATCATGGACCATGATGTTTGCAGATGACATTGTGATCTGTAGTGAGAGCAGGAGACAGGAAAATCTAGAGAGGTGGAGGTATGCACTGGAAAGGCGAGGAATGAAGGCTAGTCGTGGCAAGACAGAATATATGTGCGGGAATGAGAGGAGCCCGGGTGGAACGGTGAGGCTACAGGAAGTGGAGAGCAAGAAGTTGGAGGACTCCCAGTACTTAGGGTCAACAGTCCAGAGCAGAGGTGAAGAAACAGGTCCAGGCAGGTTAGAATGGGTGGAGAAAAGTGTCAGGGGTACGAAGAGATAGAAGACTATCAGCCAGAATGACAGGAAGGGAGTACAAGACAGTGGTGAGACCAGCGATGCTGGACAGGAGGCAGAGCTGGAGGTTGCGGAGATGAAGATGCTGAGGTTCTCTTTGGGAGTGACCAGGACGGATAGGATCAGGAATGAGTCTATCAGAGGGAGAGCACATGTTCGATGTTTTGGAGAGAAGGTCAGAGAAGCCAGAATGAGATGGTTGAGTCATGTACAGAAAAGGGAAAGTGAATATATTGGTAGACGGATGCTGGAATTGGAGCTGCCAGGCAGGAGGTCTAGAGGAAAACCAAAGATTTATGGACGTAGTGAGAGAGGATAGGAAGTGAGCTGGTGTGGCGACCCCTGCAGGGAAAAGCCCAAAGGAAAAGAAGAAGATTCTATTTTAACTTTCATGCCAGACTCAGAAAAAAAACAATAAAATATAAGTGAGATTTTTTTGTTTTTGATTTTAGCTTTGACCCAAAATAAACCTAGAAAATAAAAGCTCACGCCTGAAGGAGGAAATTTGATATTTTCTAGAAATGGAGAACCGATAGCGGACCAGGACACAGGAGGGGGAAGCGGAGGGAGCGGGAAGGGGAGTCACTCTGAGTTACTGTCAAAGTCCACTGGAGCGTAACGCGATTCTCCAGGCATCACTCTCACGCTCTCATTTCACTGGATATGTGTGTGTGTGTGTGTGTGTGTGTGCGCCTCAGGGCCCTCAGCCCAGTGTAGAGTCTTGGGTGCAGGTCCGGGGTCACCGAGCGCTGCTGCATCCTGACCTACATCGCCAGCCTCTTTAACTTCGCCACATCTCAACTTCCCAGCGTCGCGTCGTAACGCACGAAAACACACATCGGGACGCGAACACACACACACACACACACACCAACACGCACGCATGCAAGCAAGCACGCGCACGTCACCGCCGTTTGAGACATCCCGATCTGACAGAATGGTGCTACTCGTATCCATCCTCTCTGGTGAGGAACTTCAGCATCAGCAGGTTTTGGACATGGTTTAGCTCACGTTAATAACATAGTAATTACACCGTCAATGAGCCGAGGTTACATAATAACCCATCGTCCACGTTCCGTGTCCTACATCAGGGCTCTGCAGTCCAAACTCCATGTGCGATGTTCTGCCACAGAGCAGCTGCTTCCACTAATTATCACTTACTGCGTGACTGGTCCGGAGGCTCCGCCCCCGCTAGGATAAATGACCGTCACAGCGTATCAGACGTTTAAATCAAATGTCAAATTCTTTGTCATCTGAACAAATGTTGGTTTAAAAAATCCGATCGGAGGACGGAAAGAAACATGGCGGTCAATCATCTCACCTTCGGCTCGCCATCTCTCCTCAGGCCAGGGCTCACGAGGCCCCTCGCCGCCGCCGCCGGGAGGAGCTGCACTTTGTGGACGAGTACGGGCAGCCCATCACCATGCAGGTGGATGGCAAAAAGGGGCGGGGCCAAAGGAGGAGGCGGTCCCGCTGTCCGGTGGAGTGCGGCGCTCCCACCGAGCGACACTGGGAGGCGCTGAGAGCCATGGGGCTGATGGAGGGGGAGGAGCCTCAGAGGGATGGCTACACTGCTGGGTGGGTAAGAGGCCGGCTCTGCAGGGGGTAACTCTACCTTTAAGGGAAAAAAAAAGACCCTACAGTGCAGGGTCGCGGGTGCTGAGGCCGGTCCCAGCTGTCGTTGGGCAAGGGGCTTGGTTCACCATAGACCTGGCGGCCGTATAGAACATACAACCGTTCGTACTTCTGGGCAATTTGGAGTCTCCAGTGAACCTCAGGTACGTTTTTGGACTGTGGAAGGAAAACCCGGAGGACCCCACGCCTACATGTGGAGAACATGGAGTCGCCACATAGGACGGACCTTCTTGCTGTGAGGCAGAGGTGTTTCGTATATGCCAATTTGCAGATCTGGGGTTCTGGGGTCCGGAACCGCGGAGAAAGGATTTTGAGATGGAGGTAGCCTGGGGGAAGCTGAGGGTTGCGCCGGAGCCGGTGATCTACTGTGTAACTGCAGTGACAAGAGTATTAATCTAACAGTGACATGACAAGAAAAATTGGGAGTCTGGAGTTTAAACTCCAAGGTTAGACTCTCTGTTTGCGACGCTGGAATCAACAAAAGTGTACATGTTTCTAGAAGAGGATTGCAGAACGGAACTGGACCTGGGTGACGGCCGGGCTCTTGGTGAAGCGCTGCAAACAAGGGTATCCTTTCTGGATTGGGGTTAAGGGCTGCCATTGGGAGAATGCTAAGACTTAGGACAAATGGGGCATCCGGGGCTATCAACGTTGAGATAGGATGAAATCCTTCATCTTGCAGGAGGTGGGGTTCCGGAAGAAGGACACACTTGTTGGACCAAAGGTGAATGCGGAAGCGGCAAACACTTTCCGCGCCACGGAGAGAACTTCGGAATGGGCACAAAAAGTGCCGATGGTTTTTTTGGCACCGGCCTTGAACTGCAGGCTTTTCAGCTCAGTGCACAGAGTTAGACCTTGTCCTACTGTCTCTCAGTGAGATAAAGGGACAGCACGTTCTTCCCCGCGGGAGTTTGCGGCACATTGGGCTTGCAAAGTCAGCGGGACGCTCCATCCAGTCCCCCAGTCTTTTCGTAAATATTCATGAGTGGAGGCTTGTTCTGCTGAGACAGCTGTCAGTGGAACACACGCCATCATCATGAATGTGGATGAGGACTATAAATATTCATGAGGCCAGTGGGATTTCAGGGATTATGTCATTTCACCTGGACACCTGGTCATGAATAATCCCGAGTGATAACAGTCCTTTAGTACCTCTTTTACAGACCTATTTCATCCATGAACTCAAAATTTGGCATACATGTCAAACGTTTTCCTCTTCACAGGGCCTTCTATGACAACATGACTATGTCACCTGACATGTATCCAGCCAGTAATCACATGATGATGTCACCGGATGTCTACCCGCCCAATGGCTACCTGCCCAGGGGCTCAAATGACCAACATCCGGGCAACAACTACCTGCCCAGCGTCTCCTACAGCTTAGACCACCTGGACAGACTGGACTACCAGGTGAGTCAATGTTTCTGAAACCTCAAGTCACAACATGCGATGAAGATTGTCGATTCCCTCAAATTTTGGTTCCAATGACACCTTTTTTTCACCCCATCAGGCTCCCGACATGATGCACTACCAGCCAAACTCGGAGAGCTGTCTGATCGGCTGCTACAACACAGAGGAAATGGAGCCCAAGAACTTTCCAAGACAGGTAAAGGGATTGTCCTCCAACCGAGTCAGTGACCTCTGACTTCGAGGCGCCAACTCGAAGTCCCCCTAACTCCCTTTCTGCCATATTGTTTATCTAACCCATAGTCTGACCACTGTGCTGCCTGGAGGCCCGACCGTCCCCTGGGTTACCTTCCCCTCAGCGAACTGGACAGCGGGCTGGGATGTGGTCCAGACAGCCCCCACCATCGAGTGCCTCTGTCCGAGGCCGAGACGGACGCCATGTCGTCCCTGCCGGGCCACACCCCTTCGTCGCAGGGCTCCTCCTCTTCCTCCGAGTCACTGATCTCCTCCGAGCCCAGCGACTCGGGCTTCCACAGCGTCAGCACCGGGGAGCACAGGCGCCTCCACAAGATCCACGGGAGCCACGCCCACAGGCAAGCTCACCACCACCACCTGCGCCAGGGCCACTCCCCTCGGGAGCAGCGGGGACGCTGGGATTTGGAGTCCATCCCCGAGACCACGCTGATGGCCCACCCCGCGGCCCCGCAGGCGTCCCGCTGCACAGTGGGGAACAGCACCACCACGACGGTCCATTTCCACCGAGCCGAGAGGAGCCCCACCCTTCCGCGGCACCGCTCGCCCCCCTCGCCTTCTGTCGGTGAGTATATCCGCGCTGGAAATACGAGGTCCTAGTTCCTCGGGGGCTGACTCTGTTCTGTCCCGGCAGGCTGTCGGACAGAACCCTGCCAGCGAAGGGCCTTCTGGCTGGAGCAGCAGGCAGGGGGCGGTGCCATGGAGGGGCCTGGGCGGAGTCAAACCATAACAGATCTGAGCGAAGGGCAGCGGCATCGCAGGGCGAGTCACCCCAACATGGTGGACCCAAAGAGACTTCAGAACAGCCAGGGTCCAGTCAGCAACACGCTGGGGCCGAGGAGCCGGGCCAGTTACCCCAGCAATTACCACCCGACCAGTCATCTCAGCGTGGACAGAACCGGCCTGACCGGCCACCAGAACCCAGTACGAGCCAGCCAGGGCTCCAGCCATGAGGACGATTCCCTCCCCAAGAGTCTGGGCTCGGTCTCCAGCGGCGTATCCGACTGGCGCGGCTTCCAGACTCTCGGGAATCGAACCAGCAACCAGAAAAACGCCCCCGCTCCATTTTACAGCACGCTGGGCGCCCCCCAGCGCGGCCCCCACTCCCCGCCGTCCCCCCGCTCCAGACTGTCCAATCAGAAGTCGGTCAGGAACCAGCTGCTCAGGGCCCGAGCATACCGACTGGCCCGGGAGCGCAGCGAAGTCACCACCGACGAGGAAGTGCGTGGGGACTGCGGGCGGGAACTCGAGGGCGAGGCGGGGAGGTACTGGAGCCGCAACGAGAGGAGACGCCACCTCGCGTTGTCGCGGCAACATAGAGAGCGGCGGGGGGGTGACGAGTCACCCGGGGGAGGCCAGGGGTCACTGTCGGCGCAGACGGTGCTGGAGCTGAGCCACATGAAGCAGAACCGGCTGAGGAACAGCAAGCTGCTCGACGACTGGACGACGGTGGAGGAGCTGCTCACCCACGGGACCAGGGTGGAGGCGGACAGTCAGCTGTGTCCCAGTCCTCTGCTGTCCGTTACGACTGTCTGACCAGTAGGCTACAACTGCCTGACAGGGAACCAAACCCACTTCTGACAACTTTTTGGGGGAGGACAGTTACCTTGGTTCCAGTTTGTCCACAACAATCACTGCACGTATGAGTCCAGTCACTGGACCCAAAAAGAAGAGGCCGCTTTAACGTTATCGGTCACAACCTGGAACATGAATAGACTAATAGCGCTCACCCAGCTAGCAAGAAAGCTTCAGAAAAAGAATTCAAATATCATGAAAAATTAAATATATTTACCTGCAATGACCTTACAATTACTTTTAGAACCCTAAACTTTGAAGTCGGGTACATTCCCAGTGGTCAAACTACGGAACTACAAGTATGGCGTATTAGATAAGACGTTCTGGAATCTCAAGTCTGACATCACCTGATTGGTTCTCTGAACCTGTGGAACATCAAGAAGAGACAAAAGGTCAACTGAATGTTGGAGAAGGAAGGTTCTAGGGTTCTTGTTTAGTAGAACCAGAACCCCTATGCTTGGATCCACAGGACAAAAAGCCGTCACGCAACTCCAGCTTTTCTCGGACGGGAGAGACGCCCCAGTTCCTTTCCGATTACCGTACACCGACACAAAGATCTGCGCTCAGGATCTCAGCGGACAATCATGACTCTGCAAGACCATCAGCTGCCAGGCGCTCACAACTCAGTTCACCAGCAGGAGGAGCTTCAGCCAGGGAGGGGAAGACAATCCAAAGCTCGTCCACTTCTGGACGACAGGAAGAGAGCGTCAGGTCAAGATGGCCGACGGGGACGCCGAAAACCAGCGGCTCCTTGGACCAATTTTCCTACGGCGTTTAAAAGGAGCCGAACCCCACGGAACGCGCTCAAAGAAAAGCAATAAAGTTGAATCGTCGATTTCATTTTCATATTTACATAAGATACAGATGATTATCGATCAAGGGATGAAGGTGACTGATGATGCGCTCTCCAAATAACCGCGAGGAAATGCAACATCACCAGGGAGCGGTGGTGGATTGCAGGACGCCGCGCCCTCCGGCCCTCCGCCAACACCCACCCCTGGTTGACAAACGGCAAACTCCATCGGGAGAATTTGACCGAGTGACGAGGAGAACCTGAAGGACACGAATCAGGGATTAACGTCCCCGTCTGACGGGGAGTTACTTCGAGAACCTGTCAAATATCATAAAAGTCCCTTTTTATTTTCATATTCTGTTTACGTGGGGAGCCCAGGTCGCATGGCTGGGGGTCAAATCGATATATTTCTTTTATCAACGTGTGTGTGTGTGTGTGTGTGTGTGAGGGAGAGAGCACCAGAGTCTAATGTTTGATACTGACTTGTTTGTAGAGTTTAGCCAAAGACAGAGGTTCCAGGACAATCTGTTCAACGTTAAATTTATATTTTATAATCACATTCGTTTTTTTAATATATATAAATATATATTGTTCTCCATCTTGCCTGAAAGGATGCTGTTGGCCGGCATCCTGCCTTCCCGTGTATCGGTGTTTGAACCCGCATGCTAACTCCCGATTAGCATAGCCTCTCACGGTTCGGTCCAAAATGTGCCAAAGTCAGGTGTCTTTTTTTTTTTTTTTTGTTTTGTTTTGCTCCCCCACTGACGGACCTGTGATCAGGTGGAGGTGGAGTTTGAGGAGGAGGTGGTTCCTGAACCGCCAGACCTCACGTGGCCAAAGGTTGAACTTGTGGGTGAAAACGCGTTAAAGAAACGAATAAAAGGTGAATCTGAGTGTCTAATCAAAGTATCTGAAATGCGTGTTGTCCGGCAACTCCAAAAACAATGCTAATGTTGCTAAAAACCATCTGTTAACATCCAGCCGCTAATGTTAGCATCACCAACACGGCTTTGACAATATCATGTCCTTCAAATTCAAAAACCGGAATGTGACTCAGGTTAGCTTAGCATAGAGACAAACAGCTAAGCCGGGTTGTGCGAGACACGATAAACACATGCTAACAAGATGTCGGGCTCGCCAGCGCAGAAAGACAGCTGCCTGGCCGTCGCTACAAAACAACGGTTCCCGGGGTGCACCGGCAGCGGCAGACATTGTGATGACATCATCAGGATCACACGCCCAGGGATCTGCAAAACACACACTCACACACATACTCTTTATCCGTCGATGAATCAGATTTGACCTTTTTTCCCCAACAACAATAACAACGCCCTGCCTTTCTTTTCACGGCCGTGACTCGGTGTCGGGGCGACCAATGGGGGGTGGGGGGGGGGGGTTGGGGTTCAGAGCTGGAGGTCAAGGGTCACAGCTCGGGGTCAGAGATCGCGAGTTCTTAGCCGATCGCGGTTACAACAGAGTGACGGGGCGGGAATGTGAGGCTCCCCCGCCTGCGGACGCGCTGTCTCCGGCAGTCCTGCTCTGTGACCGTCGCCATGGCAACTGACGTTCCTATGGCAGCCGCTCTCACGCACTCCAGGCTTCATCCCCATGATGACGTTTAGCGGAAGAGTGATGGGTTGTGATTTGCAGTCGGGGGGGGGGTTAGCACCTACTTTGCTGGTAAGAGAGTGAGCACTGGAGAACCTGACTGATGGAATCTGAGGGAACATGCGTCATCGCTCATCCTGCTGGGCCGAGGCGGGGCGCCCCCTGCTGGTCAACAGCTGGTATTACACCTCCTTGGTCGGCAGATTCAAAACAGTACATTTAACACAAACCACAGACACACACACACACACACACATGGGACCAAAACCAGAAATGAATGAAAATGTAAAATTATTCCATCTTAATATTTAAAAAAACAGCTGAGGAACCTGAGTCTAATGTCTCCGAATCGCAGAAGAATACGGTGGCTCTGCTGACGATGTCTGGCTGGGACAGGAAGTGACATCACAATTGGTCTGCAGTTGAAGAGGGGAAAGCAAACCGACACACACGCACACTGGCCTGAAGTTCCTGCTAAAACAAAAAAATACATAAATATTTAAAATTTCAATATGAAGAATCTGAAACATTTCATTTTGAAAGTTTTTTAAAGAGACAAACACACACACACCTGACAAATTTCTGCAAATGGCAAATAAACACACCTATAGTTTGTACATTTTTCCGACCCATCCTTGTAATAAATGTGTAACAAACAAGAGGAAATGGGTAGAGATTGTGTTATTATTTTATTTTATGTCAAAGCAAAATCCAAAACCGTGACATGCATTGATATTTGTCATGAAATCGAGGGGGGGGTCTGAGAGAAAACAATACTGATGGAGTTTCTGTTCAGCAGCAGCGGGTCAGAGGTCAAAGGTTAGGTGCTTGACCTGATGGCTGAGGTTCTCCGGGCTGCCGAAGGTTCTCCGCCGTGACGCAACGTTCCTCGGCGGAAAACGACCTGCAGCGAGGCTCGGAGTTTTCCAAATCCGAGTCCAGATATTTCTCTTCCAGAGCTCCGTCTGGCCGTTTTCACTTTGCACCTTCGCTCAACCTTTCTCCCGCTTCTTTTTCTTTAAGCCGCCTCTGGTGAAGATCACATCTTGACGTCACAGATCGCGGTAACCGGCGGTCGCCATGGCAACCATGCTCCGTCAACATTTCTGAGGACAGGAACTAATGACAGTTGCTACAGGTGTGTGAGTGTGTGTGTGTGTGTGTGTGGGGGGGGGGGGGGGGGGGTGGTAAGCATGCCTGTAAGAGTCTGCACGTATACAAGTGTGTGTTGTGTATAGATACACGTGTGTGTGTGTGTGTGTTTTGCTACTGTTGTAGGAGAGGTGCTCCTCTGGTTCGTGCTGATTGGGAGACGTTCTGCCTTCTGGAGAACGTGGTGGCGGTTCTAGAGGGTTCTTGGTTCTCAAAGTGCAGGTTCTGAAGAACGGTCTGAGTGGTTTGAGGTGGAGGTTTGAGGTTGCCTTGTGTTTCCATCTCCTAGATGAGGAACCTGGCTGTTCCGTTTGGTGAAAGACGGTTCCTTCCACAGAACCCCGATGCTTTGATGGAGTGAGAACGTTCTTTCTTAAAACAACATCGCGGTTCTATGTGAATTTCCAGCTTTTCGATCTCCAATCTCAAACGGTCACATCAACTGGTATTTGATTGGATTGTCCTCGACTTGATCTCGGCCTCCTCGGCTTTACAAAATGGGGAACTCTGATTTTTTCGGGGTGTTCTGGTACTCAAACCTGAAGGCCACCGTCGGCTATTGGAGTGGCTTTTTTTTGTTTGCAATACGTAACATCGCCACTAGAGGTCTCTCCGTGTCAATCACTGGCCCGAAGAACCAAGATGGCGTCCCTGGGGATTTCGGTTTCCCTTTGTGACGTCACGAAGGGCGGCAGCAGCAACTCCCTGCTACATTTCAGGGTTTTGTTTTGTTTTTAGAGGTTCGGCAGCGTCGTCCTCCGGGAGCGAGCGAGCGAGGAAGAACGACGGAAGAATTTCAAGAATAAAGTGGAAAGATGTTTTTGGTTTCCAGGCCAAATGATCTCACGCGAGAACTAGGACCTGGAAAAACCTGGAAATGTGTTCGGACATTTTCCTCGTAATATAAAGGATATCTGCGCATTTCTATTTACATCTTATCTACATTTCCTTTCCCTTCATCTCTGTCCATATCTGTATTATCCGACATGAAGAGGAGGAGCTAAAAAAATTTAAATTATTTAATTTTATTTGACAAATATCCCTTTATAAAATACAGCATTCCATCCACAAGCGTGACGATTAAATGTTGGACTGCTGGAACTGATATAGTTTTCGGACGTTTCATATTGATGATCCGATATCGTAGCATCTTTCCCTTTCGAGCTTTTAAAAAAGTATAAATATATTTTCCACTTTATTCTCGACTCTCGTGTAGCTGATTGTGTTCCACAGCCTGTGTGTGTGTGTGAAGGTGTGTGTGTGTGTGTTAGCACTCTGCCTCGCTCTCCTGCAGGTCGTGTTTGACCAGAAACTCTCGGATGCCGGGCTGGTGGTCAGGCTCCGCCCCCTGCTCCTCCAACTGCTGCAGAAGCTCCTCCCACCGCCGCTTGTCCTTCCCCGTCTGCCAGCAGAGCCGGACCACCGCCCGCAGCAGCGGCAGCAGGAGGGGGTGGGGCTTTCGGAAGGGCGCCGGCTTCTCGGCGGCGGCGGGCGGAGCCTCCGGCGGCGTCAGCACGCGGAGGGCCAGGTCGCAGTGGTCGCGCGCCTCCTCCAGCTGCTCCACCTCCTGGAAGCAGCTCGACAGCCCCACCAGGGTGAAGAGCCAATGGGAAGAGGCCGGGGGCGGGGCCTTGTCGCCGCAGAAACTAGCCCAGCCCAGCTTGGTCTGCAGTCTCTTGGCGTTGAGCAGCGGGCCCAGCGCCTCCTGGTGGCGTCCGACCCTCGAGGAGACAACAAACACTCCCTCACCGACGTGTGCAGTTTTTTTTCGAGCCTTCGACCAAAGCGCGTCGTCGACGTGACATAAAACGAGTGTTAGGTTGGAGGTTGCGTGCGCTACCTGATGAGCAGCTGGCCCGTCTGCAGGTCGCTCAGGTAGAAGAAGTGGCGGATGCACAGCGCCGCCTCCAGGCCGGGCAGGGAGCACAGGTGGGACAGGTACTGCTCGAAGGCCCGGCTCCTCTTGGCGATGGTCTCCGCCGTGAAGTTCCTGCGCAGCTTCTTTCCTGCGGGGCACGCACATTGTGGCACAATGACACTTAAGACACACACACACACTCACACACAAGTTGCCCGGCGGACGCACTCACGTGGGAAACACACCCGCTCCATCTGGTCCCCATGGTTACGCCGCAGAGTCGCGTGGAGGCGCTGGAAGTCCGAGTAGCGGCGGGTGAGGATGGCGGGGGTTTTGTCGCTTCCCCCTGACTGGATGACATGGATGGTGTAGAGCTGGACACACACACACACACACACAGTAGTTCATTAATTCTTTAACTAATCCTGGTGGCCTCAGGACAGGGTGTGTTTTTCTGCAGATGATGTGGCTGCCACTGCCGACTCACCACGTATTTGGCCGACCCGTCCTGAACCACGCTGGCGTCCGTCACCTCGAACAGCAGCGCGTCTGTGTGGCGCCGCCCGCCGGAGTGGGCGGGGTCTGCGGCCGGACCCCGCAGGCTCCTCCAGCTGTCCTGCAGGTGGCGCGTCAGCTGACTGGACAGTGACGGACCAGCAGGGCTGACGTCTACAGGAAAGAGAGAGGGCGTGTGATCCATGACCTCCAAGTGTGTGTGTGCAAATGTACTATTTGTGTGTGTGTGTGTGTGAGCGGATTCCTGTCACTTCCCTTGACGGAGAATCGATAAACCACATCACGGACCCAAACCTTACATTGATTATCTCAACATTTCAAAGAAGCCCTTCTAAAAATGTCTAGACCGATGACATAATTGTTTTGTTATTGTAGAATCATGACATTTGTTTCTTTCTTATTCCAGAAAAACAATGTCATCATTTTCATGTTTTCTGGAAAAACTTTTTTTTTTTTAATTAACTTTTTTCTTTTGTTCTAGAGTAACCACATCATGTTACTGTTCTAAAACAACAAAATAACATTTCTGTTTTTCTAGAATCATGAAACCACTTTGTTCCCCTGTTGTTCTAGAATAACAACACCACTGTTTCTTTTGCTCTAGAATGGCATCTTTTTTCTGTTCTAGAATAATGACATTTTTTGTTTTCGAACAACGTAATCATTATTTTCCATAAATCTAAAATAATATATTTTTCTCTGGTTGGGGTTGTAGAATACCAAATCATTTTCTCTGCGGCTCTAGAACAATCAAATCATTTATTTCCTCTGTTATTCTGAAATAATGACATTTTTTTTCTTGGTTATTTCAGAATGAGGACAACACAAGTTACTGTTATTCCAGTCCAATTACGTTATTGTTTTCCTTGTTATTCTGAAATAATTTCATCATTATTTTCTATGTATTTTCAGAACAATGGCATTATTGTTTTCTATGATCTTCCTGTCCATTTTACCTTGAAAGTCTTGATTATTTTGAGGAAAAAAAAACAAACAAAACAAAAGCAACGTCGTCTCTTTTCTACAGCAAAAAGTACAAATGATGTGACAAAGTACGTGTGTGTGTGTGTGTGTGTGCGCGCCCGCCGGGGAGCTGATTTTCTGGAGGAAGTGCTGGGGGGGAATCAGGCTAAAATGGACTTTAACACACCTTCAACATTTAGACGGCGTGTGTGTGTGTGTGTGTGTGTGTGTGTGTGTGTGTGTGTGTGTGCATGAGCACTGAAATCTTTTCAGGTGCCTCTCTTACTGATTGGTCTTCATCTCAGAATCAGGTTCTCCGTCATGTTCTGCCCCTCTGAAGCTGTTCCTCAGCTCCGAGCAGGAGCAAACACAGAACCGGAGAACCCGACAACTGAAATGTATGTTCTCCTTCCGAGCTCTAGAAGGACCTTCCTCATCTGTTCATCCTTTGGAAAGTTGTCTAGGAAGACTCCCAGTGGGCCTCTTTTACTCTGTTTCCCTATGTCTGATATCAACTCGTCAATAATGACTTAATCAATAATCAATTAGTCAATGATCAATAATCAATTAGTCAATGATCGGTGTGCCGGGAAGAAGAGGACGCTTGTTTTCAGCTAAGATCGATAATCTAGAAGCGAGAAGCCGTCCACATTTGGTCCCCCTCCTCACCTGTGCTGCTGGGCCCCTCCTCCGTCGACTCCCCCAGGAAGTCGGAGTCGCTGTCGGGCCCGTCGGGCCCGTCGCCCCCGCCATCCGCCGCCTCCTCCGCCGCTCCCTCGCTGTCGAAGCACAGCGTCCCCCCGAGCCTCTCGCTCACGCACTCCTCCTCCTCCTCCAGCTCGGCGTCCAGAAGCTCCTCCTGCGCCTCCCTGTCCTCTTCCTCCTCCTCCTCCTCCTCCTCTTCCCCCTCCTGCTGCTTCTCGGGCCCCGTCCCCTGGCCCTCCTTGAACAGCGAGCGCTTCAGGCGGTCCAGCAGCCTCGTCGCCATGACTCCGCCTGGCCTGGAGACACTTTTAATTATTTCTTGAAATATGGGAGGAGTCCGTAGGCCGGACAGGTGAGACCCAGGAAGGGTTGGATGAGGACATCGGCTGAAGGCACCAGGTTGATCAGTCCAGACTGAGCCCCGTTGTTAAGAGTGTGTCTGTGAATGTGTGTCAATATGTCAGTGTGACGATGAATGTGTGCGTAGGCTCTGGTTCCAGCGCCTCCGGTCACTGAATGGAAACGCTGTGCTTCATAAATAAACCAGAGTGGAAACGAGAGCCTTCATCCTGCTCACCGTGCTCCATCTCCTTCTTCTTCTTCTTCTTCTTCTTCTTCCGAACCTGCTGCTTAACTGTTTCAAATACCTCAGGCGTCGCTTTGAGGGCAACATCTCCATCATTTTCCTTGAATATCTGATCCAAAGTCAAAAATCTATAATATAATAACCAAAAATCTATCTTTCATGAAATCCAAGGAAACTTCTTTCCTTGGATTTGGCCGACAGGGGCGTACAACAGGGGAGGTGTGGAATTTCCGAGGCGTCCTTGAAGGCACCACATCGACCCGTTAATGATTACCTTTCCAGGTTGTTGTTGTTTATTCTCCACTTAACGCGAGAATAAAAGTCAACTATCGCGAGTGTTCCCGTTAAAAAACGCTGCCAACTAGGCTAATCCCGTAAAGTTAGCGGGCAAGCTAACAACTTTGTAGGTTTTTTTTTTCCCCTTCGTTTTGTCGTTTCAACCTTTACATTCCGTTCGGTAGCGGATATTAAACTCGTTCTCTCGACGCTTGAAACGTAAAAAGTCCGGTATTCTGTTTAAATTCCTGTTCACACAAACACACACACATTCAAACACACACACACACACACACACCCTGCGTGGCTGCTAATGGCTAAACCCGTTGGCCGAGTAGTCTCGAAGTTAGCAAACAAGCTAACAAGTTGGGCTTGTCAGACCTCCGGTGCGTTCACGTCCCCGCGTCCCAGCCAAAAAACTCACCCGGACTGCCGGGCTCACGGTCCCCGCGGTTCGTCCTCCATCTCCGCTCTCTGAATGGGGAGAGAGTTTTGCGCAGGTCTCAGCACCGGGACCGGACGTCTCCGGGAAACACGGTGGAAGTGACTCGGATCCCTGGGAAGCGGAGGTGGACAGATCCGCTCCGTCCGCTCGGTACCGGAGGAGGCGGGGAGGGCTTGGCTGGGATCCGGGAGACGGGGTGGAAGGTGGGGGATTTGAAGCCGGTTTAGCGGGCGGTTTACCGCGTTGGGAAAATGAAACTTCTAACTGCCAGTGGGGTTTAAATCCCCCCCCCCAGGAATAAAACCCGCTTACACAACCCTGCCTTGCCTCCGGAACGCCGACCCCGTTTCGGGTCGGGACTTTCAGGTTCAGCACCGTGTTTCCAGGAATATCGGTGAAACAGCGCCACCTAGTGGTGAGAAGGGGAATCGCACCGGTTGTAACTTTCCCAGGATTTCCCTAAAGTGTCCAGTTCCTGGAGAAAATATAATTTTTTTCTACTTCCTGTAATTGTTTTTTTTTCTCCCAAATTTAATCCAATTGACTGTTGATCATTTTTCATTTTTTATGACCACAAAAAAAAAAAAACACTGAAAATGAGTTATAATCCTTTCTGGTGCACAAAAAGCTGATCTGTCCCAGCGGCCTTGAATGCAGGTCCCAGGTGAGGAGGGGGCGGGCCAGGCCGTGATGTGACGCCCACATGAAGAGCACTGCCTTCTGTCCCCACACTTGCACAAACAAGTGGAACATTAGCAGACATTCCTCGCAGATCGGAACCGCCCGTTCACTCGCCGCAGGTAAGGAAGCGGCTTTCTATTCTTGGAGAACTTCACCTGCTCTGGTCACAGGGAGCTTCCCCTGGATTTTCAGGTGAATCGGTTGCCCTCACCAGACAGGTGCTCGCTCAGGTAACTGATTACCAGATGAGTCATGGTGTGGAGAATGATTGATTTTTTTTTTTTTTTTTTTGCGGAACAAAGAGGCTGTTTTGAAAGACTCGTCAGGGACGAAAAGCAGGATTTATCCCGTCCGCATTGCTCCAGGTGATAGTCCCTTCTCGTTCGGTTCAGGTGTTTGCACATTCTTGACAGAAGGGACTTATTGAGGCTTGGAGGTTGCGGTGGACCCGAGACCGGTTCAGCCCCCCTCCCAGGGAAGGGACCGACCGATCCAACGTCTGGTGCACACTACGCTTTCCCTGAAGAACCCTGAGGGGAATCCGTGACCATGTGTCAGATCCTTGATGATCCCCAGACTAGAACCTGGTTTTGTTGGCGATGCAGTGACTAGACGTTCTTGAAGGAACAGTATTTCACTGACGGTAAACCCGTGATGTCACATTTTCATGGAAAATGCTTTCTGAGACGGACGCGGAGCCTAAAACGCCCACCCAGGCAGAGATCAGTGATCGCGGTGACACAGGGGGTGAGAAGAAGCCACTTTACCGGCCCAACCAGATATGACTGTGGGAGGAACACACATGACAGGGTGGAGCAAGGAGAAGGAAGGGGAAGATTCTCAGGAGTGTTTCGGAGGGTGTGACGGATCCAGCAAAGAGGGTGTAACATGTTACGGGGTGAGTAGTAAGGTTAAGGGCGCTGCTGTTAGGCCTAGAAAGATTTTAGAAGTGGAAGACTGGGTGGGTATTGTCCCTATTTTGGTTTGGTGAGACGCTGAGCTGACGAGACTCAAATGACAGGCAAGGTTCGAAACAAGTTGCGGCATGTCACTGCACTCACAGACACACACACACATCCCCACACAGACACACACAGGCGCGGTTATGTAGTTCTGATTGGTGGCGGCTGGTTAAGGACTCGCAGACAAGGTTGCCCTTCAGCTGCTCCGAGAATCAGAATCTTATAGACCTTCTAAAACTTTCTGGACTGAAGAGACGTTACGTTTGTGAGAGGCATCAATCAACTCTGGTGTCCCAGTGGAGGTCTTTTCTCAGCTGTGGGGAAGGTACCGCTGCATTCTGCATACCACGGAGGACATTTGCATCACGACTTGTGACCACATGTACTGCTACCGCCGCCGCCAACTCGCACACACGCTGTATCGGGTTTCACAGCACCCTTTGCAGGCGGAGGCCTACACTCACCCGAAATCGGTTGATTTACCTTGGAATTACGCGAACAGGTGACCAGGATGTTTGCCAGATTGGCGGTATTGCCTACGAGAGTTTTGAGGGTTGGTTACCAAAGTGGTCAAAGAGTTGGTTTAAGGTCAGAAACAGGAAGATGACGGGATTCTGTTCCTTTCTGTGATAGAATGGAGGTTTGAAATGGTTTCAACAAGCATTTTCTATCTTCTGGCTCCTTGTATGACTCGCTGGGAAACCCAGCATAGTGCTCCCCAATGTCCACTGGTGAGTCTTTCAGTTTTCTACCTGTCTCCATTCAGGAAGTTCTCGAAGCCCCTCAAGCTTTAGATTATAGAAAATCTGAAGGACCTGATTTTACAAATCCTGACTTTGCATCAAAAGCCTTTTTAACCTCATGATGGGGGAAATGAAACTCTCCGCATAGAAATCGTCTCATGTTCTCCCTTCGTTAAAAGAGGAGGATCCGGGGATTTGAACTAATCAACGGGTATCTAATTGGTCAGCGCTGGTCAAAATTTGAAGAGTTGTTGAGCTTTCTTTTTATAGTCCAGTGTTATTGAAATATCAACATGGCTTCAGAAGCAAGTGAAGCAGGGATCCCTTCTATCTAAAGGTTGGCGGTTTGATCCCCGGCTCCTCCTGTCCGCATGCCGAAGTACCCTCAGGCAAGACATTGACCCCCAAGTTGCCCCTGGTGGTCTGGTTCTTTGCCTTTCGGCGACTCCCTTCCAAATCGACACTGAAAACCATTATATTTTAAAATTTGGACATCATGTCGTACTCTCAGAGCATGCAGTTGCTGTTCCCAGACCATCTCTGTGACAGGACTCAGAGCATTAGATATGATGGTCCGTGTTCTAAATCAGTGTTTCCCAACCGCTGTGCTGTGAGAGATCATCAGGTGTGCTGTGGAAAAATGCCCACTTTCACCTGATTGGTCCAAAATATTTTATCAAACGCAAATAATGTGTCTTCCTATGTCTATGTGGGCAGCGTGCCCATTCCATGGCAACGGGTAGTGAATTAACCTGTGCATCAGTGTATCGGAGTGATTAGTGACGCTTTGCGTGATACATTTTTAGTATAAAAAGTACTTGTATCTGCGTAAACAAACAGGCAGCATGGTTGAAAACTACCAAGACGAGTGAGAAAGCAGTGAAAGCTGCTACAAAGTTTCTGAACTCATCTCTAAATCCAAACAACCACACATCGTAGCAAAACATTAATACTACTTGCCGGCAGAATCATTGTAGAAGAAATGCTCGGCTCTGGCGTTGATAAAGAAATAGCCAGTTCTCTCAAATAATACCATTTTCAGACATATTGATGACATGTCTTAAGACATTGCAAAAAGTGTTCTGGAAAAGTTGCACATCAGTGGGAAATTTCCATTGCAACTTGACAAATCTACAGATATTAGATATATTAGATTTCACACTCAGTAAATTGAGACCACGGATTCATTCTAATTTGTTAAAAAATGTTTTTGACATATATATTTGGTGGTGTGCCGTGTGATTTTTCTAATGTAAAATATGTGCCGTAGCTCAAAAAAGGTTGGGAAACACTGTTCTAAAGGAGTTGCCGTCCACAAGGGGCGCCGCAGGGTTCTGTGCTATTATTTGTATCGATGCTAAATGTGCCTCTTTATGTTGATGACACAGTGATTTCCTGCTGTGGATCAGCTCCCCTGCAAAAAACCCCTGTTGCTGTGCAGCACGCATCACCTCACCTGGAACTCGGTCTCAATGCAGACAAGACTGAGATGATGTTTTCCAATTCCATTAAGCGGCCACAAATGCTGCCCTCAGTATCCATTCTTGAGATGATACAGAGGTGGTTTACCTCTGGTGGTGTCTGGACTGACCACTACCTCATTTTCAATCTGCAAAGAAGCCGAGGCTGAAACGGGGTTTCCGCTTTAGAATCGAGGCGCTTTTCTCTTTCAATGCAAATCAGTAGCTTTTTACTGCGGCGTCTTTGTCTGTTTTAGATGATGGAGACAGATCGGACGCCTCTGCTGTGTTGACCCGCTTCCCTGAGGGTCATTACTAATTCTATAGTGTCAGCAACTCAATGTGAGTTGCACTCTCCGCTAGGACGGCCTGCTCTGGTCACCTAAAGGATCGGTCGTTAGCTACCTTTGCACAGAAACGCACTTCTAAGAACTGTCAAGCTAGCGTGCTCCAGGGGAACATTTACTTTTACATGCTAACCGGGAGTAAGGGGACCTGGTGAGACACAAGGATCTGCAATGTGCACCGAAAGCGGCACACTCAAAAACAGCTTAATCAGAAGAGGACAACAGTCCTGCGTGCCGGGAATAATAACCATGAACTATCAGATGGCTTGACGTGTTTTTATCTTCTCCGTGCTCTGCTTTGCTGTGGGAAGAACCCCACCATCAGCTAACTTGGAAACCCCTGGAAACCCCTCTGTGGCATAGCTTGGACCTCTTCGTTTTCGCAAGTAAACAGCCAACCGGTGATCGTAAAAGTTTTTAAAAATGACGCTCTGCAGTCTGCAACAAGTATCTGGTAACAGATGTGGCTTAGGAGTTCCACCAAGCACCGATGACATTTGAGTTTCGATGGAAAAGTAGCGAGACCGTGGTGCCGTGGTTAGAGCAGCTAGTGTCGGTGGTGTCTGCTTCCTCTGTATTCTGAGTGCACCAAGAAATGACCCAGTTCCTGAAAAGGGTCTGTGAACTGCAAAAAGTTCCTACCTTACGAAAGCGACTAAGGGTGTACTTTCACACACTAGGTAGAACTCAAAATACTGCAGGCCTTGTTTGCGGATTCATGGTAAAGAGAAGTGCTGATCCTCACTCCTCTTCTTGACATGATCACGTGCTGCTTCCTGTTCCTCACGCCCAAACTGAACTGGGTAAAAAGCTGGAAGTGAGTTTTTGAAAATGCGTTTGGTGTTTGTCACAAAGTCACTTTCTTCACCCGAGGAAGATAGTCCTGGTTCGAGGCTACGATCAGATGTTCTGTCCCCACGGTTCACACTCACGGGTTGTTGCGCCTGTGTTGACCTCTCCTCCCTTGTTTAGACCCCTCTGACTCTAAAATGACCTTTCTCTATCCAAGTCCAGAAGACGCCATCTCAGGTTGGATCTCCCCGTGACTCCATCCCAATCACGGAGATCCATTTTCATCTCCAGCCTGGGACTGATTGCTCATTTGAACTCTTTAGGATACGTACCTGAGTTTTTAAAGAGGTAGACTAAGGGCGCCGGAGATTGTTGTGATCCCAGTGCTCCCTGAACGGGTCCCTGGGTGTTTTAAAGGATGTCAACCAGCTAGCTGTTGGTGTGGCGAAGAAGAAAGAGCTTGGGTCAACTCACCGTGGACGTGTGTTCATCTCCTCTGTCTGCAGATCGACCATGAGGTGGCGCTCTCCTCGCCTTCCTTTCCCCTTACTCTTCCTCAGCACCTGGCTCGGGGGAGCGGTGGTGTCAGGCTTCCAGATCTGCGCCTACAACTTGGAGAACTTCAACTCCGAGAAGATAACGGATTACACAGTCTTGCACACTCTGACGCGGGTAGGACGCATGCACACACACACACACACACACACACAGACACATACACATTCATACCAATTTGGGTGGGTGGGTCCATCGGTTGCAGTGACACACAGCTGTCAAAACCCTGTGATGTTGTAATAACATGTCAGAATTTCAAAAAACACTACATATCCTAGTATTCTAATGTAAGTGGCTAAGGATCAAAAACAAATAAAACACTGTAATAACACCATCTTGTGACTGTTACACCGTAACTTCACTGTTGTGATCACATCCTTCATAATCATAGGATATTAGGATCGCAAACTTGTTATAACCATCACAGTATGATTGTACAATCTTAGTATTGCAATATTTACGTGATATAGTTATAGTCTTGTATAATTTATAGTATAGTTTAGTTTATAGTTATAATATAGTTTAAACTATAGTTTTAGTCTTGTGACATTCCTGGATTTAGCTTCTCTGTAGCATTAGCATTGTTCCGCAATGCAGTATTTTTGATTATTACCAAATTATTGTACCGTGGTAGTATCTCATCTCAAACTTAAAGTAATCATTTAATTCTTTATTTTACATTTTTTCCTTCCCTTCTTCAATACGGTAAACAGAAATATCGGGTCTTTTTATTGAAGCGTCCCGACGCAGGTTGTCATGTCATCGCACAATGACAGGGAGGTCACAAGCTAATGACTAGCGCCCCCTACTGGACACTTTAGGTGCCAGCCGAGGCTGCTTCTCAGTGATGTGTGACTTCCTGCCGCAGGTCCTGGCGCGCTGCGACATCACCCTCCTGCAGGAGGTGAACGACCCGGACGGATCGGCCATCAAGACCCTGCTAGCGTCGCTCAACAGGTACAGTGGAAGGCACTGACCCTGCCGGGGACATAATATTAACGGAATAATTATAACTTCATGTGAAAAGATGGAGGTGTGGACTCAGAGTTTGGAGGATGTGGACACGGGCAGGATTCAGTGAACTTTAGCTAACGACGTCACCGCGCACGTGGGTGGGCAGAGCGTAGCGCCCGCCGCCGGCCACAACGTGAACCACTCTGGATGAAAAACCCACTTGAATCCTAAATGGAAGTTGATATTCACAACGTTTTTGCATGAGCGCCACCCATGACCGCGACCTTTGACCCCGGGAACGTCTTGATGATGAACGCTGTCGTCCGCTAACACTAACCGTCTGTCCATTATTTCATGTCGGCCACCGCATGCGTGTGTCCGTCCGCTGCCCGCCGCCCGCCACCCCACAGGGAGCCCCACAGGTACGGCATGCAGAACCCCGTCCCCTCCACAGGGGCCACTAATCAACAATCACGTGACTAATCTGCCGCAAGCACTCTATTTTTGGTCAGCTGACTGTCAACCGGGTCGAACCGGAGACCGGTCGTGACCCCCCCCCCCTTAAATGCACCTCAAATAATCCCGGTTTAATCTGGATCAGGGATGTCAAACTCAGTTTCACCGAAAGCCACGTCAGCAGAATGGTTGCCCTCAAAGGGTCACGGTATCAGTATAAATGTAATTAAATATACCCAAATGTAATGTGAAATCATTGTAACTACTCCTTAATGTTAAATTACTCTGAATTTATGACTCATTCAAATCCAAAATGTTCCATATCCATTCCCATCTTTCTTGAAACAGCCTTCCATCTGCATCAACTTTTCTCTTCCTAGGCATTTGTATTTCTAAATTGGGACATGTAGTGTATGGTCAATGCATGTGTTTGACTTATTTTAAGACAATCAGACCTTTTAAGAGGTTCTCCCGGGCCGCGTTAAATGACGTGGTGGGCAACGTTTGGCCCGCGGGCCTTGAGTTTGACACGTGATCTAGATGGTCACCCATCTCGAACCAGAAATCATTCAGGCTTTTACTCTGAAAGTCAAAGGAAGTGCCGGAGGAAACTGCTCCGTCAGGATGTCTCTCTAGATAAGTTCAAAATAAAACACGAGCCAGGATTTGGAAAATCCAGTGTTTGGCACATCTGGTTAGCGCAGGCGGCTAACATTACACCGGCAACCGCAAGACCCCGAAAAGGAATCTGCGTCAGCCCTGCAAATCGAAGCGATCGGGATTCACCGGTCTGTTTGCGTCAGTTGTTTTTCATCCAAGTGATTCCTTGTACATCTTGCGATGCTGAGACAGTGAACATCTGCAGGCGGCGTTGGTGCTTTTCTACTTTCTCCTCTGACCGAGCAGTTTCCGTACTTCCCGTCTCTGCCTAAAGACCGGTGCGATGTGCTCGGAGGCGGGTATGTTGACAGTCACCTGTGCTCAGGCTTCTAAAATAAAGTGCCGAGGATTCGATCGGGGGAATGCGGTGGAGGGGGATGGCTGATTCGAGCTGAGGACTGAACCCAGAAACACACAGAACATGGAGAACGCCTGGAGCTGAAACGGGAAGTCTCCATGTTTCTATGGCGACCAGGAGAAATGACTAACCACCCCAGTGTCTTGCAAGATGCTTTTAAAGGCTAGTTTCTTCTTCTCCTGGTCCCTGGATTGTTCCCTCAGAACCTTCCCGGACCCCGGTTCTGTTTTGGATACAGGCAGTCGTGTTTCTTCCTGGTGAAGTCTTCGCGCAGATCACATGATTCCACCCGCCTCGTCCGATTGGTCGATAGATGTGAAAAAACTTGTGATGCGGCAGTTAGACCGGTGCGGTTCTGGGATGGAGGTTTCGATGTAACACCCGCTCCTCTTCCACCTCGTAGATTTCATTTTGAAGTTACTGCCGTGAAGGTTTTGACAACAAATGTCGGACAGACGTTTAAAAATCCATTTGCTAACCCACGCCGAGGTGCGGGACATGTGACAGAACGTCGGTTCTGCAAGTGTTTGTGGGCCGCATGTCCCAACGGACACAAACATTTGCTCTGTCCGTATGAGCCAATCAAATGAATGAATGAATGAATCTGTGAAAAAAACCGAGATCCGCAGGTGAATGACTGACTTAAGACGGGGTTCTTGTCCCGAGGTAACTAACCAGCTTGTCTGTTAATCTGGAGGTATGAGGGTTACAACTACAACTCGCTGTCCAGCCAGAGTCTGGGGCCGACGGACAAGAAGGAGCAGTACGTCTTCATCTACAGGTGAGACTCGGACAAACACCCGGACGGGCGTCGGTCCCTGAAGGGAAACATTTAAAACCGAATTGGATCTCCTTTGAATCTTATACAAGTTGACGCGAACACACAAATAAGAAAAAGGGACCAAGAGTTGAACCCTGAGGGACGCCACCGTCCAAATGTAATCTCCTTATCTTTCACGGTCTGATTGCGATCGCACGATGAGAAGGGCGGCAGACAGCAAACGGGTCGTGATGGAAAAGTACTCAAGTACTCCTTTTTAAAACACTACACTTTGAGACGGCTTCCTTTTCCAGTTATAAGCGACAAAGGATCCCCCGCGGTTCCATTTCATCTTCTGCTCTGCATCTGACGTTCTCGCCTCTAGGAAGGAGAGGGTGAACGAGACGGGGCAGTACCAGCACCCGAGCAACCAGCACTTTACCAGACCTCCGTTTGCTGTCCAGTTCCAGAGCAAACACACCGGTCAGTCCAACAGAACGTGACCTCTGACCCCGATCCGACCAAAAAAAAAACAGATATTTTGATTTGATAGAACAACGTGAATGTCGTCCTGTTTCCTACATGACCAATTGTAACCCTGGCTCTTCCTACTGTCTCCCCAGCCATCAAAACCTTTGTCCTGGTTCCCCTTCGGGCCGAACCCAGCCAGGCCGTGCAGGAGATGGACCGACTCTACGACGTCTTCCTGGAGGTTCTGAAGAAGTGGAAGAACACGGTGAGGTTCAGCATTCAAATCCAGAGGACAGAAGAAGGCATGAAGAACAACTTGGTCGTGCAGAACCAGTGTGACGGGCCTGTCACACTTGATTTAAAGGGCGCATCTGCGTATGTGTGTGTGTGTGTGTGTGTGTAGAACGTGATGTTCCTGGGAGATTTCCACGCCAGCTGCGCCTACATGACCAGACGGGACCGCAAGAACATCCGACTGTTCTCCAACACGACCTTCTCCTGGCTGATCGGGGACAAGGTGGACACCACCGTCTCCGAGGAAATGTCTTGCGCCTACGACCGGTGAGGACCCGCAGAGGAACCACCCACGGGTGGCAGTGTCAGTGCGTCACGTGTGTGTGTGTGTGTGTGTGTGTGTGTGTGTGGTTGCAGGATCGTGGTGTTCGGTGAAACCTTCCTGAAGGGCATCAAGCCGTTTTCCGCCGGCATCTTCAACTTTGGCCTGGACTTCAAAATTACCAGGAGTAAGGTGTGTCACCTGGCATGTGCACACACACACACACACACACACACACACACACACACAGACACACTCAGCTTCTTTGCAGAAAGACATTCGAAATAAGAATAAAACAAGTTTATTTATCCCGAAGGAAATTGTTGTGCCAGAGATACAAGAAAAATATAACAATAATAAATAATAGTAGAAAATTGTATAAACAGTAGGATAAAAAATAAATAAAATTATTTTTTATTTTTTTTCCAACCCAAGCTGATGTGTTTGTGTCTGCAGGTGCTGGAGGTGAGCGACCACTATCCTGTGAGGGTGGAGCTGAAGAGCTCCAGCCCTCTCCTGCAGGCCTCGCCACTCCTGGGCCTCCTGGCCGCCGCCCTCGCCCTGCGGCTCTCCCTGTGACCCTTTCACCCGCCGCCGCGTCTCGGACTTTTTTTTTATCATGGAAAAGAAATGATCCACAATCAATATATCTCAAGAGCTAATGTTTAATTTGATGTTTATGAGGAAAACAATCACCCCAAAGATGAACGTTCGGTTGTAATAACCAGGAAATAACTGTCTAATATGCGGCTTTTCCAAACGGGGCAGAAGAGGAGGAGGAGAAAACGAAAAGAGAAAAACAAATATTTAAAAACAAAGGGAAAATGACAAAGAATGCAACCAAATGAGCTGGTTTGACTCCATCAATTCTAACATTTATTTCTGTAAAGCTCAGGTTTCCGTGCGGGCGAATCTAAGATAAAGTGCCAAATAGCTTTGCGGTGCTGCTGGAGCTGCCGCTTTATTCTGGAGGTGCAGACCAGACCCGGGCTTCCTGTTCCTAGTGTAAATAATCCAGAGTTTTATCGTGAATTTTTCACACCAATCTCCGTCATTTTTGCTCATCTGTTGCGGATTTTAAAGGAAGACGTTTCTTATTGTTCTGTCTCCCATTCTGGAAACAAATGTGATTAGATCAACACGGGAATGTTGGATGAATTGTGTGTTGTTGTTTTTTTTAAAGTCGGGAATTATTGTATTTAAAACGTTGTTCAAGAGCTTTTGTTCTGTCTACAAAAACTGGTTGATTGTTATAAATAAAAGATTTTACTATTACTGGATTGTCTTTTTACTTCTGCCTGCCATTTGTGACTTCTTTTGGCTTTTCCCTTCAGGGGTCGCCGAAGCGAGTCAACTTTCTCCATCTAACCCTATTCTCTGTATCCTCCTCTCTCACACCAACTACCTTCATATCCTCTCACTACGTCCATAAATCTTCCCTCTGGTCTTCCTCGAGACCTGTCTTGTCCACCTTTCCTTTCATTCTGGCCGATAATCTTCTATCACATAGTACCCCTGACACTTTTCTCCACCCATTCCAACCTGCTTGGACCCGTCTCTTCACCTCTTTTCCACACTCTCCGTCGCTCTGGACTGTTGACCCTAAGTTCCTGAAATCCTCCAGCTTCTTGATCTCCACTCCCTGTAGCCTCACCGTTCCACCCGAGTTCCTCTCATTCACACACATAAATAAATTCTACCTTGCTGCGACTAACTTTCATTCCTCTCCTTTCCAGAGCATACCTCCACCTCTCTAGATTTTCCTATACCTGTTGTCTGCTCTCACTACAGATCACAATGTCATCTGCAAACATCAGGCTCCATGGGGATTCCTGTCTAACCTCATCTGTCAGCCTGTCCATCACCATTGCAAACAAGAAGGGGCTCAAAGCTGATCCCTGATGGAGTCCCACCTTCACCTTGAACTTTTCTGTTACCCCTACAGCACACCGTACCACTGTCTCACAGCGAGCATACATGTCCTGCACCAGTTTAACTACTTCTCTGGCCTGCCATTTGTGACCCTTTGGTTAATTCAAATATAACACACACACATACACACACAGTGCAGATTCATAACCAGCAGAACTAGATTCCTTCACTGCAACAGTTTTCTCTACTCAGTAACTGAACACCCACTGCAGGATACCTCCTGTCCGGTAGATGTCGCTGTCCTCCAGCAGCTTCCTGATTCCAGAACAACTTGTTCCACCAACGAGGGAGACCAAGTTTTAATAGCGGAGATCCTTTATGTTAAGGAAGATGGATCTCTCTTTCCCTCATACGCACGACTATCTATATCCGACCTGGGCGTTTTTCGGGCCACAACCGGCCCGTTTTTCTTTTTCTACGGCCCGCCAAATTATTTTCTTTAAATATTTTAATAAGTGTTTTCAATCAATAATGAATTTAGAAACTCCTCATTGTTTTTTCACGTGTTTCATTTTTTTTATGGATGGTTACGTACAAAGTAATATTGGCACATTTATATGATCATGAATGATTTTAAAATTGAAATAAAATGCCAAACTATTTGAATTGCCATTTTTCTTTTTGTTCAAATTGCTTGATGTCTAGTTGGCCCGCGTATAAAAATAAAATAAGAAACGTTGCCTGCCAGCCAAAATAATCTTTAACTACCTACGGTTTTGAGATATTGGAGATTTTTTTCACAACTACCACCTACTTTTAAGTCGTTTACCGCAACAACAGTTTTTCTAGCAATTTCGAGCATTTATTGTCACTTTCAATTTTTTCTAAATTTTTTCTTTTCCCTGCAGGTCTTCCCGTGGTGTCAACTTTCGAGGGAAACCTCTTTGACATTCAAGGCCCATATGGACTGTCTTGTGAAAAAACTTAAGCTGGGTTTTCTTTTTCAAAACAAGGTGTGTTTCTCTTTTAATGTTAAGAAGCGACTTATTTATAAGGCTCGGCTGCTGCCCTCCTACGTCTGTGACTTAGTCATAAGGCAGATTGTTGATTCTCACCTGCTGCGATCAGATGATCAGCTGTTGCTCTGTGTCCCTTTTGCTTGCACAGAATTAGGGAAAAGGCCTTTTGCCTATGCTGGCCCCACTGCATGGAATATACTTCAAAAAGACTGGAAACACTAATTTTATCTCACTAATGCTTTTAAAACCAGACTGAAAACACTAGAGGTCAACTTGTTAAAATGTAATTGCTTCTTTTAACTGTTTGTAATATTGTCTGTCTGTAACTTATTGCTGCCTCTTGGCAAGTACTCCCTTGTAAAAGAGATTTTTAATCTCAACAGGACTTTTTCCTGGTTAAATAAAGGTTAAATAAATCAAAAGTTAACAGTGTTAAAGGTTTGTGAGAAATAATTAATGCTAGATGAAAAAGAAAGTAAAAGACAACAATTCAGTAAAGAGATAGAAAAACAACCTGCAAGGGGAATATAACATGTATTTAACTTGGTGGTTTACGAGGAATCTCAGACATCAAACTGTATATTTTTTGGTTTTTGGATTTTTCCATAAGTTTTAAGGATTTTTTATATAAATCAAAATCACCTATAAAAAATGTGAAATTGGGGGAACACTTTTGCATTCTGTTTTTGTGAATGAAGAACTTGGCCAGGCCTGAAATGACATTGACACATACAGGACTGTCTCAGAAAATTAGAATATTGTGATAAAGTGCGTTATCTTTTGTAATGCAATCACAAAAACAAATATGTCATACATTGTGGATTCATTACAAATCAACTGAAATATTGCAAGCTTTTTATTATTTTAATATTGCTGATTATGGCTTACATCTTTGTATTGAAGACCTTAAAACACTTGATTGCCCTAACTTTGACAATTTATATTTTATTGTATTTCTTATTCTCCCTCCTTCCTACTATTATCTATTATTGTTATGTTTTTGCTTGAAACTCTGGCACAACAATTTCCTTCGAGATAAATAAAGTTATTCTTATCTTATCTTGAGAAAACTCAAAAATCCCATCTCAAAATACTAGTGTATCATGAAAAAGTAAGTTTTGTCTTTTAATTGCATTACAGAAGATAAAGAACTTTATCACAATATTCTAATTTTCTGAGACAGTCCTGTAGTTCATCTCTTTTGTTGCTTAAAAGTAAACCAAATGTTATGTCATCTCTTGAGAAGGAAACTGGTGATGATGGAAAATTATAAGTATAAAAACAACTTTATTTATCCAGAAGAAAATTGTTGTACCAGAGTTTCAAGTAAAACATTAAAATAATAAATAATAGTGGAAAATTGTATAAACAATAAAAAAAAAAAAAAAAAAAAAAAAGGAAGGGGGAGGGGAGAATAAGAAATACAAATAAAACTATAAAGTGTCTAAGTAACAAATCAAGGTTATAAAGTGTCTTAAGGTCTTAACTACCAGGTGATAGATAAGAAGTGCACAAAAGTATGAAAAAATATTGCACATGCAGCTGTTATGAAATTAAATATTGCACCGCTATGAATATATATATACAGATAAATTATTATGATTTACAGTAAGTAATTATCTTTACAAAAGTCCTGTACTTTTTCGCATGAGAAAAATACATGGCCAGTGGTTTCAATGTTGTTTTCACAAAAAGTACAAATATTATTTTAATTTTTTTTTTTAAGATTTTTACTTCCGGGGGGGGTCTGTTTTGGCAGTTGTATTTCCGGTTTCCGGTTTCCGATTAAGATGTCAGAGTGAGACGTCTTCACTCTTGTCACTTCTCCGTTCGCTGCTTTAGGAAACGTGGCTTAGTGAGACTCCGGCGGCTCCACCGTAGATGAATGAGACGCTCGCAGCTCCGTTGTCTTCCGTGTGTCTCTCATCTCCATCCGCAGCTCCATCCCAGCCCGCGGTTCCTCGGAAACCCCCTTCTTCCCCCGCTTCTGAAAAACCATGGCTGAGGTCGAACAAGCCCCGGCCTCGGCCCCGGAGGCCGCCGCTGTCCTGGACGCCCTGAACGCCACGGACTCCAACGGGACCGAGGCTCTGAACGCCACGGCTAAATTCGTAGCTACACCGGAGGGCACCGCGCTGGCGTACGGCAGCCTGGTGGTCATGGCGTTGCTGCCCATCTTTTTCGGAGCTCTCCGCTCCGTCACCTGCTCCAAATCCAAGGTGACCCCCTCCACACCCCCCCCCCCCCCCGAACCGATCGCGGTTTCGCAGGTGCCCCGGTTAGCCCGCAAGCTAGCTCGCCTGCTAGCCGCCGCTACACGCTAGTTAACGGGTCGAACCTCCAAAACATCAGTTTCCAGGAAATAGACGGAACCCGTTTCATGCTAGCTAGCTTAATACGTCCAGCTTGTTGCGCCCAAAACCACCGCGGTGTTTGTAGTTTTTGACAGGCAGGGGGGGCACAGGTTGATTCCTAGCGGCTCTGAAATGTATTTTTTCTCGGTAAAATCACGGTTAAATAAGGTCGGGTGGAATGGGAGGCATGGGGGAGGGCGGCTGTCGGCACGGTTTCCGAAAAGAGCTAAAAACGGATCGCGTAGCTTTATTTTTAGAAGCTAATTAGCCGTTTAAATTCCGCCGTGCTGTGTTCGGAGACGCCTGTTGCGTTCAGGGACGGGGGACTCCTCTGTGTGTGTAAAGGTGAAAGACCTTGTTTACACTCAGTGTGTGTGTGTGTGTGTGTGTGTGTGTGTGTGTGTGTGTGTGTGTGTGTGTGTGTGTGTGCGCGCCGTGTTTACTTCTCGTGTTTACCAGATGTCGGACTTTGTCTCGGAACGTCACATGGTTCCGTGAAGCGACAATGGGATTTTATATATACATATATATATGTGTGTGTGTGTGTGTGTGTGTGTGTGTGTGTGTGTGTGAGAGAGAGAGAACAGCTGCCGACAGCACCAGGTGTGTGTGTGTGTGAGATACTGACGTGTACAAAGAAGTACTTGCTGCTTGTTATAGGATGTTTCCCCCGCGCATGCGTAGTGGCACCCGCTTTCAGTGCGAAGTTTTCAGATGGAGAAAAATCTTTGTTTTTCTTAAAATGCATGAGACAAGAGTCGAGTTACACATCACCAACATCAACACACACATCAGGGTGTGTTTTGGGAAATCCTGCTTTGTTTTCCTACCCCTGTATTTGCATGTTTTTTGTTTTTTTTTGCTGAGCAACAGGCAAATTTGCTCCAACATATTTTCAGTTTCCTAATCTTGCAGATTTGGACTGCAGCACTGTTGGTGTGGGTACTTGTAACGTCCTCCTGCACTAGAGATTTGACAAGTGTAGTTTCTGTGTGTGTGTGTGTGTGTGTGTGTGTATGTATGTATGTGTGTGTGTGTTAATCGTCGCTGGGAGTGGCTCCACATCCTGTGTGGTTCGGTGCGAAGCTGATTTTTGTCGCCTCCTGTTCAATGCTGATCTGAGTGTGCATTTATTCTATAGTAGCAACCTGAAACCAGCATGGGTTCATAAACAACACAGCAACCTTAAAAAAGGATATTCATTAAAGAAAATTCAACTCATTAGGTTTTCCACTTAAGGCTCTGATGATAGAAAAACTCACTATGAAGAAGAATTCATGTTAATTTAAAAGAGCAGCAACATTTTGTGTGTGTGTGTGTGTGTGTGTGCGTGTGTGTGTCTTTCTCTTTCACACACACCTTCTTTTGGATGCAAACTCAAATCTTGATTGTTTCTGCTTAGACACAGGCAGAAGGGTCTCTCTGGTCCCCGCAGGGCCCCTCAGCTTGATATCTCCCTCCGCTGCCCTGAAAACATCCGGATGCTGGTGATGCAAGTTGCCATGGCGACAGCATCACCATCGCTCTCCTCCCCCTTCCCCGGCTCTCTCCTCCTGTCGCTCCTCAATTTCACTCCTGCTGTCGACGATTATTTCCTTCGTCTTCAAAAGTTGATTTATTTCTAATCATTTGCCTTCTGCTTCCTTGTCTGTCGCCAAGCTGATCCCGGTCTCTTTCTCTGTCTGTCTCTCTCCCTCCTTTCCTCTCTCTCTCTTTCTCTCTCTCTCTCTCTCTCTCTTTCTCTTAATCCCTCTCCTCTCTGTCTGTCTCACCTGTCTTTCCTGTCCGTCTGTCCCTCCTGTCTGTAGGAGCTCGGAGACAATGGTTACGACTCTGGCTTCAGAGTGAGTATGAGAGCCGCTGTTGGCACCTAGTGCACGTATGCATGAGTGTGTACACACACACACCCACACACACACACACACAGGTGGCTCCAGGCTAAAGTCAGACGTGATTGGTGATGAATAATCACTGATCAGAACCCACTTATGCTGGGTTTACACCTGAAGGTTTTCACGGTTGCAGATTAGAAGCTGAAAGTCAAAATTTTAGGAGTTTTCCCCGTCTTGCGTTGCACTCTGAGCTGTTTTCGACCAGTATTAGCCTAGTCTTGGGCTTACCACGGTATCAGTAACTTGTTTGGTATTACTGCAAGGCTTTCGGATTTTATAGTGACGTAACTCAGCCTACAGCTAAAAGATGAGCTCCAACAAACCAGAAAAAGGAGACCCGTTGAGCAGACTATCCCCAGAGCGGTATCAGTAGCACAAACGGTATTTCTTCGCGGCATGGATGAACGGGAACGGCCAAGGACGTCACGACGTATCACCACCGAGAGAAGGAGAGGCGATGGAGTAAAATAGCACAGGCTCTGTAGATACCTGTTTAAAATGTTGCGTGGTGGGGAAAAAATGCTAAAGAATTTAGTAAATCTTGTAAATAGTCTTTGTAAACTCCGTTTGAGACTTGGCTGTGAATAAGAACTCTAAAAAGTTGTCTTTAGATGTGAGTAGGTGTGAGTTTTTTGCAAATCCTTTCTTCTGATGTGTGGGCAGCTTTAGATTGTCAAGAAACCGTACAAACAAAGCAAAGTTAAGCCTCCGACTCCCAACTTTTTTAGATCTATTCATTTCCTACCAACGATCCATCTTTCAAAGTTGTCAACTAAATACTTGAGGTTCCACAATGCAACCCTTTAGAAGGATCAGCCGGAAGTGCGTGGCGCCCCCTGCTGTACCACACAGGGTTGTAAACTCAGGCTGTTTCCATGGTGACGCCTTGGCGACGACTTGGACCGACACCCGGTTTCTGTCTTTTGACCTTTGACTGTAAAAAAAAGCAAATTGAGCCTTCGATTCCCCTCCTTCCACCGCCAGGTGTTTGCTGCCCCCAGATAGGACGCTAAGGAGAACGCTAAGCGTTGTCATGGCAATCAGCCAAACTGGGTTAAAGGATTTCACTGGTGATTTTCAAATTTAATAAATGTACTGATGATTTGATCGAGTTATTGATGGTCAAGACATTTCCCCCTTTTAATTTTTGCATTTTAACTCATTTATGTGCAACCCTTAAATGCCAGAGAACTTCTCAGTGCCCAGTGATTCTCCAGTTGCCTTAAAAATCAACTGTTCTCTCCTTATTGTGAGGAACCTGAAATGTTTGCGAACCCGTGGTTCCGCTTGGAAGGCGAAGCCTCCACGATCTCGCTGTTGACGAATAGAAAAGTCGTCTTAAAGGCTCTGTAGTGCTGATGGATTCCGTCCTGATGCTGCTCTCCATCACCGCTGCCTTCCCTCGACTAAACCTCCGCTCACTGGGTCTTTGTGTGGTTTTAGACTAGATCGCTGTTCGTTTGCAACTAATCATCTCCGATTCTCGTCTGTCCGACGGCGACTCACACTTCCTGTCCCCGCAGAACGCCTCCGACATGCCCGAGACCATCACCAGCCGAGACGCCGCCAGGTTTCCCATCATCGCCAGCTGCACCCTGTTCGGCCTCTACCTCTTCTTCAAGGTACCGCCGAGTCTCCAGCGCCGCGTTCCGGGAGCTTCAAGCTAATCTCTAAAAGGGTCCTTTCTTTCTCTGTGGCAGGTGTTTTCTCAAGAGTATATCAACCTGCTGCTGAGCGTCTACTTCTTCGTGCTGGGCGTCCTGGCGCTGTCCCACACCATGAGGTAAAGTCGCACCGCGGCACCTCCAGGTCGACGTCGGACGGAGAACCAACGAGTGACGTGGCAAACTTTGTCTTCTCTTGTCCTAGCCCTCTGATGTCCAGAATCTTTCCGGCTTCTTTCCCAAACAAACAGTACCAGCTGCTCTTTACTCAGGGCGCCGGGGAGTCCAAAGAAGGTGAGGTGCCGCCTGACGCCAGCGTGCGTCGCCCGGGCAATGCTGGATTCATTTTACCGAGGAGAATAACGTGAGGTTCCCTGTTTACGCAGAAATCGTCAACTATGAGTTCGACACCAAGAACCTGGTGTGTCTGGTCATCAGCAGCGTGGTCGGCGTCTGGTACCTGCTCAAGAAGGTAAGGTGAACCGCTGATGGTTGACAATGTTCCCGAACTGAAAACAAATCCCTGTTTTTTTTTTTTGTTTTTTTTTTTGGGGAGGCCTCAGGCTGTCGGACGATGACGACCATCAGTGGCATCGGCCCGTCCGTTCACGCTTATATTTCGATATTCAACTCCAGTCGCCCTCGTCATCTGCCCACCTTAAACATCGAGGCACTCGTGTTCACTCCAAGACAGGAACCGCTGCTTCCTGGTGTTTGAATAGAACGTGAATCTATCATGTGACCTTTGTTACCAAGTGATCGTAAATGTCTTTCAGGGCAGAGGCGGATTGATCGATCAATTTAGAGCCTTTTCCCCCTCTACCTCTAGCTTGCTTCAGTATAAACGTGAGCCCTGGAGCTGAAACAGCCTGTGTTTGGGTTTGGACTGCTTTATTTTGCACCCCAATTCTCAGAACCATCTGGAAAGATCCTGCGGTGGCAAATCCTAAGCATGTGATTGGTTGATCAGTTGTGCTGAAGCCAAGTGGTCCTTTGCTCCTCCCTCTGCAGAAACCCCTCCAGCTGGGACGTCCGATGCTACTTTTTAGCTGGTTCTCAGTATTCTCACCTAGAACAATCCCTGATTGGCCAAATATGCTTTAGGGTCTCAGAGACTTCCATTTCCTGTTGGCTCCTAAGAATTTCCTCGTTCACGGGCGGTTCCCACTCCCTGCTAGCTGCTTCTGACACGAAGTAAAGGCTTAAAGGAACTCTGCCCTCTTCTGGAACAAAAACCTCCTCATCTTGGACCTCCTGTTCTCCCGTGGAACATCTCCAGGCGTCCTCTGAACCTTGTCGTCACGAGTCCTCCGCTTCGCCCGGCGCTGGTGGAGCAGGCTGGCGTGGAGCCGGTCCAGCGTGGCCAACGGCCCGCTGGTTTCCCGGTGCTGATCGGTCAAGAGACATGAGCGCCGCTCCCGCTGGACCCCCAGAGTTCTCTGTGCTCGGGCTGGTGCCTCCATCGCCGGAGCAGCCGGGTTTGCAGGTCCTGACATCGGAGCCTCTGGGCCTCCACAGCTTGTTTAAGTTGCGCAGTCTGTGGGAGAGCTTCCTGTAGAACACGTCCTTGTCCGTGGACGTCCTCCTGTGCTGTTTCAAGCATATCTTTCATCACTTTTAGATGGTAGAGCACAGCTAACCTGTCCTCCACGAGTTTGTCAATCTGCTGCTGGTTCTCGGTCTCGACGTCCTTGCGGGTCATTTGGATCTTTTCTATGGACTCCGAGAGTCTGAGACCATCCAAGAGCCTCTGCTGCCTCTCGCTGCTCAGGTTCTTGACTGCCTGGGCCACCAGGCGCTTGATTTTGGAGGTTGTCTCCATCTCCCGGTGCAGCTTGATGCCCACATCCTCTTTAACTTGGACCATATGTTCAAACTCCTCCTCCTCCATTCTCAAAACGTCCTCTGTGGTACAATTACAAACATGCTCCTGTTCCCCACCAGTTCCTGGATGCTCCCGGAGCTCAGAAACCTGGGCTTTGTCACGTCGGTCGAGGTTTATCTTCATTTTGGTGCCGGATTGTTTGCACCTTCAGCAAAAAAATGCCGATTCGGCTGCGGGTTCTTCGGTCTCGACGCAGGCCGAGGCTAATCCTGCGACCAGGGTCCCCGCATCATCACATCGCAGCTCCGCGGGAACTGTCGGCTAGCCGTCGTATTAGCGTCAGCAGCATGCTAGCAAGCATTTGCCACATTGAGATGAAACCGTTTTTGTTTCCAATTACCCGCTGACGCTTTTGTCTTGTGACGTCACAGCACTGGATCGCCAACAACCTGTTTGGCCTGGCGTTCGCCCTGAACGGCGTGGAGCTGCTTCACCTGAACAACGTCAGCACCGGCTGCATCCTGCTAGGAGGACTGTTTGTCTACGACGTCTTCTGGGTGAGAAACACGGGTCACGGGCCAATCACGGGTCTAACGGAAGAGCGCCCGTTAGCTAGCTGGTTCTTCCGAGGGGTCGAAGAAAAGAAAAACTAGATTCGGACAAGTTGTGTGGAAACCAGAAGGTTGTGGTTGAGGGCAGACGGTGACGGATCTGTGTCTTTGTCCTCAGGTGTTCGGAACCAACGTCATGGTGACGGTCGCCAAGTCCTTCGAGGCCCCGATTAAACGTGAGTGGGGCCGATCAGTGCGTCAGGTATTCGTCTGCGATCGGTTGTTTAGGTCTGAAGCACGAGGTGGAACCTTCAGAAACCAACGTGGAATCAAGCATATCTCAGCAGCTTTAGAGATTAACAAGTAGAACACGAAGAACACCAAGTTCTCAGATATTTGTGCAATTTTTTTTTTCCTCCTGCCCCCCCACAGTGGTCTTCCCCCAGGACCTGCTGGAGAAAGGCCTTGAAGCCAGTAACTTTGCCATGCTGGGTCTGGGGGACATCGTCATCCCAGGGATCTTCATCGCCCTCCTGCTGCGCTTCGACGTCAGGTACGCCTTGGTCCTGCGGGGGGGATTGTAACCCCTCCTCGAGTAATGTCTGTGGACTTGTCTGCTCCCAGCCTGAAGAAGAACAGCAGGACGTACTTCTACTCCAGCTTCCTGGCCTACATCTTCGGCCTGGGCCTCACCATCTTCGTCATGCACACCTTCAAGCACGCCCAGGTGAGAGCGCCGGGGGGAAAAGGTCGTGTGCACGAGTCCGTGCACTCAGTCCTAAACTTTGATTTAATTACTATTACAGTAAATTACTGGCCGATTTCCACGGTGCCTTTGTCGACCTGCTGAAAAGTCACGTCGCCTCCTCAATGATTACATGGCAACATGAGATTTTAATTATTTCTGAATCATTTTTTTTTTATTTCTTAATTTATATGTTTTTACTTATTTTAGCTATTTTTAAAAAATTGTATTTATTAGCAGTGGTTTATTCGTGGCAGTAAAATTTGTCACATATATTTTCAGGTTTTTTCTTTAAAAAAAAGTAATTAAAAAAGAAAAATTTTTTTTGAAAGAAAAGTGAAAATTGATGGATTCAGTATTTTTTTATGAATATTTGTAATGATTTTTTGGGAAATTGTGTGTGTGTGTGTGTCACCTGACTGCAGCCCGCTCTGCTGTACCTGGTACCCGCCTGTGTCGGCTTCCCCGTCATCGTGGCGCTGTTCAAGGGAGAGCTCACAGAGATGTTCAGGTGAGTTACCGTGGCAACCGCTGGCAATGTCGCCCGGGGAGGCTGGAGTGTGTTTCGTCCGGCCTGACCTTTGACCTTTAAACACAGCGACCGTGTATTGACAGGACAGTTGAGACGAATGAATTCAGATTTTGTACAAACACACACACACACACACACACACACACACACACACACACACCGCCCCCGTCCTCCTGCCCCCCCGCCCCCCCGCCCATTTGATTGACAGCTGCTCTCCTGCTTCTCTTCCTTGAGAAAAAAAGGTAGAAACTTCTTCACTTTAGAACCTTAAGTCTTAAAAACTCACACCTCCTTCTTCTGTCTCTCCTTCCCTCCTTCTGTCCTCCTCACTTCTCTCCATCCTCCCCCCCCTCCGGCCCCGTGGGCAGCTATGAGTCCTCGGAGGAGGTGCTCCCCGCCTCCCCCAGGCTCACCTCCTTCCCAACCGTCAGCGGCTCCCCCGCCAGCCTGGCTAGCTCCATGGACGCCGTCTCTATGGCGACAGGCTCCTCCCCGCGCCGTCGCCGGTTACAACCGCCGTCCGCGTAGACGCCCCCCCCCCCCCCCCAACCCTAACCCGACACACACCTTCCTCCCACACCCGGGCAGGTATTCATGTTCGGCCCGTGAACTCTGCCAACCTGTGTGTCGCTCTGCAAACCCGACGCCAGCCAATCAGAAACCACACAACAACCAATCAGCATCCTTCAGGCTGGAAACAGCTCCCCCACGGGTCACCTGACCTGCTGCTTCAACCTCAGCTTCCTGCTCAAGATCCATCATTTCACTGAAACACACACACACACACACACAGAACTCAGTCATGACAGTTTGCTTCCATCACGTTGCCCCAGTTTAGACATCAAGACAATTTGATATTAGCAGGCTTCAACTGCCTGGAGGTGTGTGTATGTGTGTGTGTGTGTGTGTGCGTGCATGTTTGTGTGTGTTGACCTTTTAGATGCTGTCAGTCTTGGGTGTGAACATTTCATGTTTCCTTCCCGCCTGTCGTCTCCTCCTCCTCCTCCTGGCAGGTATGAAGAATCCTCCCCGGAGGAGTTGGCTGCTAAAGAGGACTCGTCAGAATCTGTGAAAAAGGACCAATAGCATCCTGCTCCTGCCCCCCCCCCCCTTCCCGACACCTTCATCCAGCTGCCGCAACATTTCCCCCCCCCTTCTTCTCTGCGGCGTCTCCTCGTCGCCAGGGGAACGGCGTTCGTTGCCAACGTCTCCGACCACGGGAACGGCCACCGATTTCCATGGTAACGGTGGCATTGAGGTCATTTGTTTCTCAGACTCTGCGCCTCCCGTGCCCTGCACCCTCCTCATACAGCATCGCCGCTCACAACAAGAAACCCGGCGGTGGCCCGGTCCGCCGGTACCGACCCGCGAGCGCGCAGCCCAACCCGGCCTTGAAAGAGCCAGCAACCGGACCAGCATTCATCTCCTCGCGTCGCCACATCTCGTCGAGCGGAAGCCAAACAAACGGCGAGGTCGTTGGTCTCCATCAGGAAGGGACTGGTCGAAGCCAGATTTGTCCCGATAACGAAGGCGCTCCTTCCTGACTCCTCCGTCAGCCGCAGGAATGAGTCAGCAGGCGCGACTCGAGAGGAGGTGACTTCAGACCATATATGAAGAAAACCAGCTTCTGGTTCATCAGCGGGGTCTTCTACCGGACCGGCTTATTGGACGGTCCTTGTACCGGAACGCCCCATTGGCCGGTTCTGATAACGAACCGCCTCGTGGGCCGGCTCTGCTTCCACAACAGATTTTATCGTGAATCCAAGATGGCGGGCTGAGCGGTGATGAATAGTTAGCGTTAAAGGTATGTGTTTTTTTGATTGGGGTTCTGAACAGGTTGCCATCTGTCCGCCGGCTGGGGAGGAACATCCGACCCGACGCAGACCCGCGCTCTGACCGAAGCTGCTTCCTGTTCGGTCTGAAGAGCTTTTGGATCCGAGTCGAAGCGCCCGACTAAAAACGGAAACGATTCATTCCAAACAGGAATCGGAGGTTCAGACTGGAGGAATCGGCTGCTTTTCTTCTGCACTCCAGTTTGAGTTTTATCTGTGAGGTCTTTGGGAGATGAATAAACAACTGAAGATGAAGTGAATACCCTGAATCTTAACGGACCGGCGGGGATCGGAGGCCTTCTGAATCCACCCGCAGCATAACCAGGACGAGACCGTCGTCTTTCCGGGGAGGAGGTCGACGGCACCCGGCGGACGCCGCGGTCGTCGGTGCGCTCATCCTGCCTGAACGTGCGGGTGCTATGGATTTCAGGCGGAGATAAAATGAGAAAATTCCGAAGCTGTCAAATTGAAGCTCCGTTCCTGGAGATCCAGGGACTTTCAGTTTGTTTTTTTACCTTCCTGCTCCTCAAAAAGACGGACGACGGTGAGAGTTTCCTCTAGACTCGATCCCTCATTTCCCACAACGCATCGTCATCACATCTCTTGCCATCGTCGAGGGCCGATCGGAGAAGACCTCCGTGAGGTGGAGGGGTGCTTCTCCGCCACCCCTGCAGGCCGTCGTACATTGTTTTTACGTTTCAAATTAAAGGGAAATCAGAAGAAACCAGTTCTGAGATGAGAATTTCAAAATAAAAGCTCAAAGTCAGTGCGTCCTATTCTAGTCCCAGCGTAGTCCCCCACCCCAAGCCAGCTACTTTTTGCTCACTGGTTCGGTTTGGTTTTATTTAACGCCTTTCAGAGGTTTTAGTTTTTGTGAAATTGAAACATGCCATGAATTCGCAGAGCGCGGCCGGTTTTAATTTGCAATCCTATCTGTTGCCGGAGGAAGAAGCTGCTCTGACCGGAAGGCCTCGGCCTCCTGACGTCCACGTTGAAGCTTTTTGTTTTTTGTTTTTTTTTTCTTAATTTTTTTGTACCTCGGTGTAAAAAGAAACAGAAATGTAACCTCATGTTCAGCAAAACCCTCTGTCCGGTCAAAGATCCTGAAATGTTTTGTTTTCCTCTCTGGTTGTATTTGTGCGGGAGTTTGTTTACGACACCCAACTGTAATCTATTTTATTTGCAATAAACTTTTGTTTTGATCACCGTACAGACTCTGTATTTACTCTGGTTCGTCACAGATTTCAACAGCTTCAAATCTCTAGCTGGAACTCGGGACTGAAACACAAAATACTATATAGATAAACAAACCTTTCTAGTTTGGACATCAACCTCTGAGCAAATAATGGAAAAGAATCTTAATTTTGGTCTTAAGAAATCAGTAGATAAAAAAGAACTGTTCCATGATAATTCTCTGAGGGGGAAGAGCGGTAAGAAGGGACAAAAATCGTTTTGGACGATTTAAAACCAAAAATAATTTGAATACAGGAACTTTTATTCCTTTCTTAAGGAAAATAAACTTTCAATTACAGAATCCCTCAAAGACGCCATGACCCGGATGTCATTGGAAAGATATTAAAAAAGAAATCTTAAAGAAATGTTTTACAGAAAACGTACTCCCTGAATATCAAAACAAATATAATATTGTAAATAAATTTGATAAGGAATCGATTGCCACGCTGCGAACTATGTATCTGACTCTACTCATACCCCCCAAGGCAAAAGAGACCCGCTTCAAAATTATGAATATTATCTACCCATCTAAAGAATTTTTGAGGGTATGCTTTAATAATGAAGATAATATTTGTACATTTTGTGAAGACAACATGGAAACCACTAACCAAATATTTTTCTCATGCCAAAAAGTACAGGGATTTTGGGCTAAAATTCAAAAATGGGTTAAAGACAATTTTCCATCGTCACCAGTTTCCTTCTCAAGAGATGACATTACATTTGGTTTACTTTTAAGCAACAAAAGAGATGAACTATGTGTCAATATTATTTTAGGCCTGGCCAAGTTCTTTATTCACAAAAACAGAATGCAAAAGTGTTCCCCGAATTTTACGTTCTTTATAAATGATTTTGAACTATATGAAAAATCCTTAAAACTTATGGAAAAATCCAAAAACCAAAAAAAATATGATTTGATGTCTGAGATTCCTTGTGAACCACCAAGTTAAATGCATACTATATTCCCCTTGCAGGTTTTAATTTTATTATTTATCCATTTATTTAATTATTTTCTTTTACTTTCTTTTTCCATCCAGCAGTAAACATCTCTCACAAAACCTTTAACAATGTTAACTTTTGATTACATACAGAACGAATGTCCTTATGTCCTTTGCTTCCTCATCCCCGGTTGTTTCATTGACATTCGATTCTACCTTGCCAAGTTTATTTGTACATATGTATATTTTTTTGTGCTATTTGTGTTCAATTAAAAAAAAAAAGAAGTTGCTTTTCAAACACTAAATCACATCTATAATTTGTTTTGATATGCTTATTGGATTTGGCAATGGTATTCCTATCCATTGTATTAATGTTAAAAAACAAAAACAAAATAAATAAATAAATAAATAAACAAACAAAATAAATAAAAATAAAAATAAAATAAAAAAATAAATAAAAACAAAAAACAAAAACGGGCTTTTATTTTGTTAAATAAACTCCTGACCCGGAAGTACTAGCTGACTTCCGGCGGTTGGCTCCGGCAGACGGAAACAAAACCCGAGCGCCGCTTCGGGTCTCCTCCCCGCGCCCCCCGCTCGCCGTTCTCCGCTTTCTCAAAGATGGGGGAGGCCGACGTGACGCTCAACCAGACCGACGAGAAGCCCCCGGACGCGGCGTTGGTCCCCGGCGAGGACTCGGTGGTCTGGAGCCACGAGGTGGAGGTCTGCCTCTTCCACGCCATGATCGGACACAAACCCGTCGGTGAGCGACCCCGGCCGGGGAGGGAAAACACGAACCTCCGAGGTTTCGTACGGAAATAAATGGATATTTTATTGTCCTTCTTTTCGTCTTCGCTCATTCCGGGTGTTTTTCGTTCTTCTTCGTGTGTTTTTTTGTGCAGTCTTTTGTTTTGGTGGGGTGTTTTGGGGCTGCAAACTTCCGGCGTCCCCCACCCCTCCTGCTGATGTCCTCCAGATGATCAACTTTCTTGCACCTCCTCTCCTTTTTCTGTTTAGTTCCTTTTTATTTTCTACCCTTTTTTGGACATTTTGATCACCCACATCCTGGGATTTTGGTACTTAAAATTAAATCCTGATGATTTTTATGAAGAATGTCCCCACCCCCCTTCCAGCTGGACTCAGCACTTGACTGGATGCCTTTCCAAGTGAATTTAGATTTTCCATCAAAACACTGGAATGTGTTTGTCATTTGTCTCTGATAATGTGTGTGTGTGTGTGTGTGTGTGTGTGTGTGTGTGTGTGTGTGTGTGTGTGTGTGTCCTGCTTCCCTGCAGGTGTGAACCGCCACTTCCACATGATCTGCATCAGGGACAAGTTCAGTCAGAACATCGGACGCCAGGTTTCCTCCTCCGTCATCTGGGACCATCTGGGAACCATGTATGACATGCAGGCGCTGGTACGGCCCATGTGCACGCAGACACACACACACACACACACACACACACACACACACACACCTACACAGAAATGAAGACAGTGGCTGAAACGCGAGCGATAATAATGACGATGACAAGAAGTGAATTCAATTCCAAAGAGCCATTAAGATTAATGAACTGATTAATGTGATTATTTGCTCAAGGTTATAATAATAAATAATACATTTTAATGATCCCATGCTTGGGAATTTGTTTTGCAGCAGCAGCAGCAAGACATACAAGGGCAACACGAGCTTAAAATACACATTAAAAAAATAAATAAACTCTGAAGTATAAAAGAATGAAGCACAATCTAAAAAACAGGAAATAAATAAATATAAAACTAATACAGTAGTACCTCGTTTATTGTGTTCCGCTCCAGAACCGGCCACAATAAACAAAAAGTAGCGACCATATTTTTTTTGTATTATTTGTATATATTTAAAGCCATATGACCCCCTCACAGTCTTATTAACCTTTCCCATACTCTTATAAGCTATATGATTCATGCAAGAACAGCGCAAGCTGTGATTGCAAGTCGCTGTGAAAGGGATGAGGCGAGAAGCTGAATGCTTGCTGGACGCTGGAGATGCAGGAAACGATGCCACGGTGGCTGAGCCAATCAGAGCCCAGGATACAAAACACCTCGCTCTGATTGGTTGCCACCATATAACATGCTTTTTTTAACTGAAGAATAATTGAAAGAATAAATATGTAAAAATACATATCTGTGCTGCATATCTGTGGAATTATCCAAGATATAAAAATTGTATGTTTTTATAAAATTTTATAATGATGATATATATGTATGTGTATCAACTTTTTTTTTTTTTTTTTTGGCAATGCCACCGTTTTTTTTGCAATTTTATATTGTCGACTGCAAAAGTTTAACCCTGATAAGGCGAGGGACGACTGGATTCTAAATATTTTTCGATCCTTGGGATCATTTTTCGTTTTCCATTACCTGGTTTAATCCTGCTGTTAAGTACATCAATAATTTCCCAAACCTGGGATCAATAAAGTACATATTATCACTATGATAAATGTGTATGTGTGTACGTGTGTGCGCGCGCGTGTTTGTGTGTGTGTGTGTGTGTTTGCGCGCAGCACGAGTCTGAGATCCTGCCGTTCCCAAACTCAGAGAAGAGCTTCTCCCTGCCAGACGACATCATCCAGGAGGTGAAAGAAGGTGAGCGGAAACTTGCGTCCCTCTGAACCTGTAGCGTGCATCCCAGAGACTAGATCATATCCGATCAGTTCCGATCGATCACCGAAACACGATGGGATCAATTCATTCAATCGCGACATGATCTGTTCTCTTGGAGCAGGAGAGGAGAAAGAGATCCAGTTAAGAAGCAACCAGATATGATGCTTTCATCAAGAAGGAGCTAAAATCAGCTTGTGTGTGTGTGTGTGTGTGTGTGTGTGTGTGTGTGTGTGTGTGTGTGTGTGTGTGTGTGTGTGTGCGCGCACGTGCAGGTAAGCTGTGTTCTGAGGAGGAGACCAAGGAAGAGTTCCGGATGGAGCGAGAGCCTCCTGCTACTCACGAAGAAGGTACTCGTCTCATCAATCAGTAATGCTTCTACCCAATTTTTCGCACTATAAGGCGCACTTAAAATCCGCGCCTTGTAATCCAGTGCACTTTCTGTATGAATTCTTGTTGTGCTTACTGAACTCCAACCAATTTTATGTGGCACACTGCGCTCAAACATCTGTCAAAATGTTATAGTGCGACTTTGGCTCGATTGATTGTCGGACCGTTCCCACCTGACACGTTGCGTTAAAGTTGGTCCTCGGTTGAATACGGGTCGCGACCTTAGATAACTAATTATGTAGTGCTGGAATACAACGTTGTTCCAACCTTACACTAACTTCAGGTGTCTACTATCACTGGCAACGATAAACCAATCAAAGAACAGTTCATAGAGTGCTTACCTCCGCCATTTTTTGTACTAGCGGTACATATTGTGCTTCAACATAGTACTGTACATTTGTGAATATGAGGACCCCCAAAATGGCACCTATTAGGAGACGTGCTAACGAAGCGGACTTCAAACTCAAGCTATCAGTCACGCAGTTAGCAATAGAACAGCCGTGAAAGAATTCAACATTAATGAATCAATGGTACGGAAGAGGAGGAATCAAACAGACGATCTGCACCGAGTCAAGAAACCTAACAGAGTTTCCGAGGGAACAAAGCGAGATTAATAAAGTTCAACTAAACTGACTGTTTGCACTGTTTCAGTTTATATGCCGTATGTTTTAGAACGCAGTGCGCCTTATGTATGTCAATATGGTTTGCAAAAGACGGTATTTACGAATTTCGATCCAAATTGTGAAGGAACTCGTGAGGAGAAAGGTTGGACTGAACCATGTCTCCTCCTTCTCCTCCTCCAGGCAGCAACTCCTCCATGAAGCTGTCGGAGCGGAGCGGCAGCGGCCGGGACAAGGAGCGCGAGCGTGACAAGGAGAAGGGGGGCAGCGAAGGCGGCGGGGCGTCATCCGGGGGGAGCGGAGGTGGAGGAGGAGCTGGATGTGGAGGTGGAGGTGGTGGCGGAGGTGCAGGAGGAGGAGGTGGAGGAGGAGGAGGAGGCGGCGGCGGCGGCGGAGGAGGAGGACCGGGTGGAGTCGGAGGGAAGGAGGCGGAGAAGAGGAAGAGGAGCCGTGCTGCCGAGAAGCTGCTCTCCTCGTCGTCTTCCAACCCGGCCAGCCCAGGAGGAGCCAAGAGGAGGCGCACCTGACCCGCGGCCGAGCCAACGCCCGAACTTTTTTGGGGGGGCGGTTGTCATGGAAACCAGCCATCCACGAGACGGCGCTGCCCGCATGAGGTCATGGAGCTGCAGCGGACTGAGAATCGGCCTCCATGTTTATTATTTGTCTCTGTGTCATTTAGGGAATGTTAGATTTTTTTGTTTTTTTTTCAATTCTTGACGTTTGACTCCAGAATCCGGCCAATCGGAAGCGGTGCAGCCCGGTCAGCTGACAGGAAGCAATACGTCGGTGCCTGGAGCCATGCCGGCGCGGGTTTACCCCCGATCTAGACTTGAAACTCCAGATTCTGAAAGAACGGAAAAATTAGAAAATTGGAAATTACACAAAAAAAGAAGAATCTGAAAAATGAAGACGGAAAAACCCAAAAGAAAATCAGATTGATTTTCCCTTCCCATCAGTTTGGGTTTCAACTTAGAGACATTTACAAAAAGTCAAATGTTTTAGTGTGTGTGTGTGTGTGTGTGTGTGTGTGTGTGTGTGTGTGTGTGTGTGTGTGTGTGTGTGTGTGTGTGTGTGTGTGTGTGTGTGTGTGTGTGTGTGTGTGTGTGTGTGTGTGTGTGTGTGTGTGTGTGTGTGTGTGTGTGTAAGTGTGTAAAATTTTGCTTGTTTCAATACTTTTATTTTGGAGGTCAGGATGTGAATCTGAACTGTGACGCTTTTCCTCCTGACCTCAGAAATATGGAGACGGAGTTTATTTTATTTTATTCGACTATTTGAACTCCTCCGCATTGCGACTAGTCATTTAAATGATTGTTCCTTTTATTTACCTTTTACTTCCTCTTGTTTATCATCGACTCTGTCTGATGTGGCATCATCGCAGTGGCGTGACCCCATGTGACCTTTTAGCTGTCAGTGTGGGGAGTCTTCCAGAAGAGGGCACTGGCAGGAAACTTAATGCATTAAAATACTCTGCTCCCCTTTGTTACCCTGGAAAGGGGAAGCATCCGGATGTTGTCATTAAACATCGAACAAGGTCAGCCTCCTTTTCTGTCTGTTTTATTCCTGATGAATCAGATTCATGCAGCAGGAGGTCATATCTGTGCCGCTGAGGGTTTTTAAATTAAGATTAAATGAATTGCATAAAACAGCTAATTGGTAAAATTCAGATAAAAGTTAAGCAAATGTATATTATTTTGATTTTGTTACTGGTTTGGCTTACTGCAATTCTTGGCATGTCAGAATTGAGACTGCATGGTGCCCGAGTAGCCACACGAGGGCACTGCAACCCCTTAGATTGAGTGTTTTCAAATAAACGCGCTCAGAATTCAATCCATTAAAATCGAAATTCAAATATATTTGACTGAATATTTAGTCAAAAAAATTTTGCATGTCAAGTTTTTGCGGAAAACAGCTTTTCCAAAAAGGGAAGGTACTTCTGCTGGATCCTTATCAGTACTTTTATCTAGATAACTGGTGACCTAATGCTTTGAAAGACCAGTTTGTAGTGAAGTAATTAAAATGAATGCACAAGGAGAAATAGAAATAAAATAATCTATTTCTGCAGATGAGTACCATGGACCATGATGCACTTGATATTTTGTTGAGATTCGTAGAGACAGCGCCCTCATGCGGTCACTCGTTGAACTGCAGCGCCATGTCGTGGCGGACTGAGGCGCTGCATTGATGTCAGGCGGAGAACTACGACAGGACGGATCGAACAGACCGTTTGAAAGTGTACCTGTCGATTATTTAGGGTTGATTAATACGGGGAAAGTCATAATTTGATGTTTAGATGACCGACGAACTGGAAATGGATTAATACAGCAGGAATTGATGCCGCCGGAAGTTTTAGCCACCACTGATGCTAAGGAAGAGCCGTAGCCGCAGCAGCGGAGACTCCACAACGAATCGGATATAAAACCTTCAAACCGCTGGAGCGAAAAACTGGACCGCTGACACCATGAGAAAAATTTCAGGTTAGACCTATATACACGCTTAAGAATGAACGCCGCGGATGTTTTGAGCGAAGAATTCGCAATTTCGTGCAGAGGCGCTCTTTTCAATTCCCCCGGGCTAACGCTAGCTTCCACCGGCGGTGAACTTGTGACCGTAGCCTCTGGGTTTCCTCGGCGGCCCGACACGCATTCTGTGAAAACGGCCGCCAAAGAGCAGCGTGCTAGGCGAAAGACAAGACAATGAATTCGCGGTTAAGAGAAAAGGTCAGTTTCACGAGAAACGAGCGGTTGTATTTGAACGGCTAGCTTGTTAGCGCAAGTTAGCGTGAGTTAGCTTCTTTGTGTAGTTAGCTTGCTAGCTAGCTGGTATGGGATGACAAGGCAAACTCTCATCCGGGTGTTTTAATGGACTGCGCAGGCTCAGTTGGGACTTACCCGGTTCTGAAGGCCGATCCGTCATTGTAGCATATTTGGTTATAAATGGCCATGAATGATCTTTATTCTCACTGTTTTGCCTGTCTAAGTTATTTCCCCTCTGTACTGATAGCAACAACATGTTGTAATATTGATGAGTTCAATAGTCACCATTGTAGCTGGAGTACCATCTACGGTCGTAAATTAGCATGTTAATGCTAAATCACTTGTACAGTGTTAAGCATGCCTTGTAATACATTTACTCTAGTATCACGCTGACATTAGCATGGTTTCATGAAATGGCTCAGTATTTGGAGTAGGGTTTACATGTCTCCTCTGCGCCCGGAAGTTTAGTGAGTCTGTAGTATAGTGGTGTCTATGGTTGCCATGGGTACCGGATATAGCAGCAGTACAAGTTGCAAAAAGTTGCAAAAAAACTGTCCAACCGGCTGTCCCCCCCCCCCCCCCTTCTATTTCTAACCCCTTTTCTCTTTATCACTCTCTCTAACAATCGAGATGACAGGAACCACCTCCCGTTGCCTGAAAGCATCTTAATGGCCGCCTGTTGGGATAGAGAATAAAAACAGATTAAAAAAAAGTTGATAATGATGGAAGACGGGAGGAGGAAGAGGAAAGGAGACCCGGTAGGGAATAGAAAGGAAAGAAGTCAGCAGAGGAGGAGTGAAGATGAACAGCTCAGCAAAAATGAAACATTAATAATAATTTCCCTGGAAATTAGGAAACAGGAAAGAAAGGAGCTGAAATCAGCGGGAAATAAAAAAAACAAAACAAAAGGGAAAGACTTTTAAACGTGGCCAGAAATAATTGAAAAACTCTGGAACTCAAAGTCCTCGTCTGATACTGGCTATTTTCCCCAAACGACCTGACACGTAATTAGCGAGCAGGTTTCCTGAAAATGCTCAGAAAATCTGCAAACAATTACCAAGATCCAGAGAGAAAAAACCCAAAAGGTCAGCTTCAGTGAAAAGCAGCGGCTTTGAAATGGAAGTCCAATCGAGCTTTATTTTCCTGGGGGACTCGCTTCATTTATTTATGTTGATTCAAGTAAAACAAAGTTTGAGATGATTTGGGGGGCTGGGTGGAGGAGGGAGGTCGCCTGGTGAGGAAAAACATCCCTGGAAACACAAAGTGAAGAGACGTGTCAATCCAGCCTGAGAGAGCTGTCACTCTGACAGAAACACTGCCAGTGTGACAACAACCATGAATATTCATGTTCTGCACAGTTCCCAGCACTCTGTGTGTGAGTCTGTGTACGTCCGTTATATGTGTGTGTGTGTGTGTGTGTGTGTGTGAGTGAGGGAGAGTGACTGGGTGTGAGCGTGTGCGTGTGTTCACAGCACCGCCTCAGCCATGTTTATTCATAAATCATCTCATGTTTATTCATACTGGATTATGTAAACAAGCAAGTATTTGCACATGCACATGCACACACACACACACACACACACACACACACACACACACACATGGATGGACACACTCACACAAATACCACAGTGTATCGAGCAGTGTGTGTGTGTAATGTCTCAGCATCACCTGGTAAGGGTGAGGTTGGTATTGAGTCTAATGAGAGAGTGTCATGATAATATGACAGCTGTGTGTGTGTGTGTGTGTGTGTGTGTGTGTGTGTGTGTGTGTGTGTGTGTGATGAGAGAGAGAGAAGCCTAAATAGTTACGTGAAGTGAGGGTGACGTCCCTCCGGTCCAATTAAATCGTCAGAACAATGTCTTTTTTTTTTTTTTTGTTTTCGCCGGCTGCACTTTTCCCTCGTCAGGTTCCGTCTCCATGATGAACCCTGTCAGTGTTCACGAGTCGGACCGTCCACGGGGAGGAACCCCCCCGACTGAGCAGCCCATTAACTCCACCCTCAGTCGGCGGGCAGTCTTGAGTCATATTGTACGGTTGTCTCTTCTTCCGTCTCACTCCGTTGAGGTTCTGCCTGGAGGGAGCCCTGATTAGAATCTGACTGATAGTTGAAAGAAAAGAATCCAGTATCGATTACAGAGTATTTTGATTTATATTAAGTGCAGAAGAACCTGGGCTTATGAACGCCCCTAACCACAAACAATCGGTCTACGAACAGTTTTCGATCAGATTTTGAATTGAGCTGCGAACAAGCCTCGGTGCAAGAACACACACACACACACACACGGGCAAACAAATTCAAGGGCTTTCCGCGTTGTTGCATTTTAGCGTGGCGGCGGTCGTGCGTGCTACTCTGGGTTGTTTACATCTTTCATTATCGTGTCCTTTCATTATAACTCTTTTTCTTGTGCCTTTTTTCAGTCAGTTAGCTCCCATTATGGCTCCCAAAAAAGGTAAGAGTGCGAGCTCTGTTAAGAAATTAAGAATTTCAGTGGGTCTGAAGAAGGAAATCATGGCTAAATGTGAGAGCAGTGTTGATGTCACAGATGTCGCAAAGCACTACGACATGGCTATGACAATTCAACCATCTGTGCAATTCTGAAGAACAAATATCCACTAAAGACGGCTGATGTAGCTAAAGGGGCGACGATGTTAACGAAACAAAGGTCTCATGTCTTAGAAGAAGTAGAGAAGTTAATGTTAGTTTAGATTAATGACAGACAGCTCGCGTGAGGTAGTGTTAGCAAGTGTCTCCTAGAAGTGAAAGCATTACTTTTTCATGAGGATTAAGTGAAGGAAACGGCAAGTACAAGTATTGGCAAGAAGAGAAAGAACACCGGAAACACAGGAATAATTAAGGTTATCTTTTAACTCTGTTCTGTATTTTTGCCACAAATCAGCCCATCTAAAAGTTTCAAAGGTGTTCAGTATGTTTTTTGGGGGCTTGAGAACGGATCGATGGGATTTTCATTGATTTCAACGGGACAGAATTGTTGTGGTTCACGGACATTTCGGTTTGCGAACAGAGTCAAAGACCGAATTCAATTCATATATAATTCCCACTAATAATTGTTGATTTTCAAGCATCATCCTCGTCCGAGCGGAGTGTGTGTTGTTGCATCCACATGCTATAGCTAGACGTCACCAAGGTCCCGGGGACCGTAGACACACCTGATCGATCAGCCGCGGGCGTCTGCTCACACCGATCAGGGCAGTGAGACACTCAGAGTTTACCCATCACTGTGAATTCTGAGGCCATTTCCAGGAACCTCTGCAAATGTTCTGTAATTCCTCAATGATGAAGATCCTTTCTGACTTTTAAATTGCCCAGCTGCCTGTTGTCTCGGGGATCGTTTCACAGTTTTGATGTAAAGCCAATTATTTAAAAAACAGCCCAGTCAAAGGATGTTTTTTTTTTTAAACTAAATGAGGAATAGTAATTAAAAAAGACATGATTGTTTTAGCAGATAGAGATCCACAGCTGGATGAACTCAGTGAAATTACACTTGTCAGTTTTCCGTTGCGGAAAAGTCACCGCTGGTAAATTATTCTGAACATCCTGGACGTCCCTCTGAGTTCATCCTGGCACCATGTGACCGTTTCCCTCCAGGTGCTTCTGTCAGTCTGGTCCCTGCGGTTCTTAAAGGGTTCCTTTTTCACTGAAGATCTGAAACCACTCCCCTCTGAGTGCGCGGGGGTCCCACGGCGGCTCCGAACCCCCAGCCGAGCCCTCCCAGCACATTTTACCTTCTTGGTTCGGAGATTTTGGAATAAAATTGCCTCTGACCTCCGCACACCTGCAAGTTGGTGAGATGGTCAGACCCTCTGGGACTCCCACCTGCTGGCTGATCTGAATCTACCAACTCTCGTCCAAGTCCTCATTTCAATAAAACTGTTTTGACATCCCTCCAATATATTATTATTTTTTACAATATTAAGGATTTTTTTTTTCTCCACATCCTTTTTTGTTGAAATTTCAAGAAAATACCAAATTTAATTGGAATTTTTCCACTCACCTCGTCTAGTCACATTAACTTCTCCATATTTGTAATATTCATCCAACACAATTGTTTGCCCATGTTTTCTCTCCCTTTTATGTTTTTAAGATCCTGCATCGCGATCATGGGCACGGGGCAAAGGTGGAGTCCTTTGACCCATCCATACGCACCTCAGTGAGAACGCATCTCTAACATCGACCTGATTAATGGATGTTGCCATGGCGATTCATCCACCTGTGAATCGTCTCCGGCTGAGGACGAGGACGGGAAGAAGTTGTTCTGACCTGCGTGGGCGAGTTTGACCTGCCTCTCCATCCAACCACATGACTAACCGCCAGGAGGCCTCCGCCGTGGTTTAATTTTAAACACCGTCCGCCTCCTCGCGTCCGCCTCCGCCTCCTGACTTTGAGGAGCGTCCCTTCCCGGCCAATCGGTGCGCTGGCGTGCGGGAGGGGTGAGCGGCGGCGACAGATGGGAACGGGGCCGCGAGGCGAGGGGAGAAACCCCGTCGTGCCGGAGCGTCCTTCCGCTCATAAGTGATTCTGCGGCCGGTTTCCTCGGGGGGACGCTAACTCACTCAGCCCTTCATATTCCAGTCAGGTCGCGCCGACTGAACCCTCTGCCCTCACCTGCGTGCCGCCAACTGCCGCTATGAAAGGATAACCTGTGACCGCTGTGGAGGATTTCCATGAGAAGCCAACACAACCGAAAAAAAACCCTTGCTATTTAAAACCTCCTCGGGAGGGAGAGGGATGGAAATCTAAATCCAACGGGGGAGCGTCTCCACATGAGAATGGGCCGAGGAGGGTCACATGACTAATAGAACTGGCGTCACATGTCCTTGGAACAACCTGCAGGCTCAATTCCCCTGCTCATTTTCTCTTTGTTTTCCCCTCACGCCTCCTCCCTTCTTCCATCATTGTCAACTTTTTCTCATCTGTTTTTTTTTCCCCATCCCATCAGGCGACCATTAAGTAGTTCTAGGCAGTGGGAGGTCGTAGCTGTGAGAGTGAGACACCCAGAAGGCACGTTGGAAGTCAGAGGCTCTTTTTTTTTAATTGGAGGTTCGGGGGTTTCTGGTGATGCAGTAATACCTTGACTTACGAGTTTAATTTGTTCTCCTATTATTAGTTTTCCTATTGAAATTAATTGAAACGCTATTAATCCTCCACCTGTTTCTAAATCAGAAAAATGTCCTGAAGTAATAGCAAATAATTCATAAAAAAATGCTAATAATACAGAAAAGAGAATGTAAAGAAATGTTTGGTTTTATTAGATGTATTTACACTGAAGACCCGATGAAGATGCCAGTAGTGGCAGGGGTTCGGCGAGTTTTTCCTTTTGTCGCTCTGTCACTTAACTTCCTCACTACACACTTAATGCTGCATGTGATGCTAAATGTAACTTTATCGCCAAACTTAATGTATAGACAGAGTGAACGCTGTCCTCTTTTTATAATGATTTATAATGCCCCAAATCCCTGTAAATTTGTTTTGCCCTTTCACAGAAGATGCTCTCGGTCACCGTATTTCAATAACAACAACTTGTCGATTTATTCTCGGACAAGTCGACACATACAACCCGCTTGTGTTTTTGGATGGTTGTCTCTGGGCCACTTAATGACGGGCGGCACGTCTTGACTATTTTTAAACGGCACTTCAGGGAAAGCGGCAGCCACCTCGGTGTCAAACGTTCATCCTGCTCACTCCAAACTCAGATCTGGGCTCGTATCACAAAGCGAAAAAAAAATCCACGGAGTGACAGCTTGTGACGCGTAAAACTTGTAAGTTGATGCACTCGTGATGCAAGTCAAGGTTCCAGTGTATTATCAGGTCAAAGGGGCGGAGCTTATATGCAGTGACAGCATTTTCTGACCGGAGTCGTTAACAAAGGCTCAAAGATGATCCGAGGTGATGTTTGATGGAGTGATTGAAGTCATGATTCTTTCTAGACCGATGATTTAATTTTCTGGGTAATTGGTGCCGTGTCGGGGGATGCGGAGCTTTTCTGGACGCCGGTTAAAATCTCAGCTGAGAAGAAACCCCTTCACGGCAGAGTGACATCACCCTTGGCTGCGGGCTGGAAGTGATGTCATTAGCGTTTCCTGCCACTCACAGGAGGCCATGTATTCTCTGGTCCTCAGAGCAGATTTAGATGTTTCTCTGTCAGTTTGTGTGGGTGACAAGCTTACACACACATACACACACACAAACACACACACACACACACACACAGCTAATGTGTGCTTTGTGCGGGACCCGTGCGTGTGTGTGCGTGTGTGTGTGTGCGTGTGTGTATGTGCCAGAAGTCATTTGTTTGTCTTTAAGCAGCTAAACTCCTTTTTATCCTGCTGATAATAGAAAGATTAGCATCTCAAAACCACAAAAGAGGTTTTTAATCAAACCTCAGACACACACTCACACACACTCGCACACACACTTAGGGGTCCCAGGCCTCCTGTTGTGTAGCGTGCGATGATTACAAAGACAGGCCTGTGTGTTTTTGCGTGTGTGTGTGTGCGCGTGCGCGCCTGCTTGTAGTTAAGACTGTAATGAGTGAGCAGCTAATGGAATGTGCACGTGTGTGTGTGTCTGTGTGTGTGTCTGTGTCTGTGTGTGTGTGTGTTTGCGTGCGTGCGTGCGTGTTCTCATATAGATGACAAGCAGAGACACTTAAGAGTCTGAGAAAAGAGTCTTATAATCCAAAATAAAGTCTCACTTATGGAGTGTTTCTCTTCACACCATGACCTCTGAATTCTGCAAACTTCTCCCAAGTCCAAGTGAAGTGGATCTTGCTGTGCCACCCAGCCAGTAGCCCCTCCTTCTCTTGTCTGTGTCTCGTACGAGAGGAGGTCCACCTCCTGGTGTCTTGTCAGCTTCAGGGCCGCCTGACATGGTTCTGAAGGCCGTAATTTGGCAGGTGACCCAGAGCGGGCAGAGTTCCTTCTTATCTTGACCGTCCACAGCCTGCAGGAGAACAAGTCCAGCATCCAGTTGCAGATTTGGTTGTTGATGCAGGTGTGGTCAATTGAGTACTGTATTATCTCCTGTTCCAAAGTTTGTCAATGAAACTTTGAGGGTGGACACAGGAAGGATTACAGAACTATTGCAGTGTTGCTTATGAATTCCCTATACGCAGGGTTGTCCTTTCAGTTCTGCCTGGAGCGAGTATCTTGAACTGATGCATCAAGTCCTGAACCTTGTGGTTCTGCTGTGTTTCAGGACCAGGAACCGAAACCAGGCCACAAGAGGGTTCCTCTCTGTTCTCACATATGATGCAGTTTACTTAGTGTACATGCAGAGGCAGGATTGATGGTATCATTGACCAGTGGGGGCGATGTATTTTAGCCTAGCCTGGATGTCACCGCTCTCCCTGGTTATCTTGCAAAGCGCTGTTTCCCTCGGCGAATGCAGTCGCTCTACAAACTGAACTGTCTCTTGAGTTGCTCGCCTTGCTTTCAGTCGTAGATCTTCTGTGTGTGTATTTCCCCTCTGCCTGGATCGCTATCATCGCCCTTCCGGCCACAATCGATCCACTCTGATTCACTGCAAACCGGCTTTTGAGAACACACCGCAGGCCAGAACATAATATACAACATATGATTCACACCTCCAGGGCGGGGTAGATATTCAAGTTGATAAAGATGACAAACGATAACTCACGAGTCCGTAACCCAGTGGTACGTGAGGCTCCGGACAGATTGACTTAAAGCACTTCTTCCCCGCCCAATGGAAGCGCAGTGTCACGTGCTGCAGCGCAGAGCCTCGATACACATCCGACGTGCGTCGGAAATAACAGATGTTTTGATGAGCATGCTTTTAGCGCGCTCTCGTCCCTTCTGTGAGCCTTCACAAACGCCATATGGACTCCGGGTGAGCACAGCGGCACCGCTCTCCTCTGCACCTGCCTCAAAAGCACACAAATGTGAAAAAACACGTTTAAAAATGATTTTTGTGCAAATTAAGGTGGCGATGAATTAAGACATAAAAGCAGCCGAAAGTTTTCAGGAATGTTGTGAGCGAGCACAAACACGGGCATTTCATAAAATCATTAGAATTATCGATTTTACTCTCGGGCCTCTTTCTCTCAACATTTAATTAGGAAAGTGCCAGCGGCCGCTCAGAAATAAATGTTCCGGCACGTTTCTGGGAGTAAAGTATGGGACCAATCAAGCTGTAATTGATACGTGAATAAACTGCGATGGAAAGCCTAAAGACCAGAATAAATCAGGAAAGTTTGGCGTCTGATGTCGGAGGTTTTCTGACTTGTAGGAGAAAAACTCCTTCAGAGCAGAAGCATCAAAGCTCCCAGACTATTGATCCTGAAGCGGCGCAAAAGCGGGCAACAGCTCCGACTTCACTCCCGTTAACAGTCAGCGCTTGTGTCGGTGGACCTTTCCAGACTCCGCCATGTTTTTGTTTTCTCACCACCTGTGAAAGGCAATCAAAAGGCCAGAGCCTCGACCTTCACCCACTTGGACTGCCAATCGATGGCTCCACAAACGTCTGTCACTATAGAAACCGACACGTTTCAAAGGTTTATCTCAAAGAATGCGGCAACAAACCCCTGAGTGTTTTTCCAATGGACTGATTTTTGATTCATAACATTATAAAAATGATGAAAAAAGTAGGTCTCCTCCAGCTGGAGATGATGTCCTCAAATGGGCAGGCTCCAAAGATCTTCCCTTGTTATGAGCGGAATTAAGATTGTTGACTTTCTTATCCGCTTTGGCCCAAAAACGAGCCAGTGGAGGATTCGAAACGTGGGGGATTCATTCACAATCGGGCCGCTAATTAATTAACAACTCGTTGATTCGTTTGTTTCCTCATTGCATCTCTGGCGCTAAAAAAACATGAATCACGAGAGAAGATAAACAACAACAACACGATGGCGGAAAAAATTCCAGAGAAACAAACCCGGCCTGTCAGGACCCGCAAAGACACCTTTGGCTCAGTGGCTTCGATTGTTAGATCTTTGGTTTCTGACGACGACTGTTTTTTGTCCAATATTGAGAACCTGCAACCTCAATACCTTTTTGACTCGTTAATTAAATCACAAGTCACGTCTATTTCTGAAGTCCTGTGTGGATCCTGGAAAGCAGAATTGATTCGAACCATTATGGGCTTAGATACAACATGCGTCTCCCTCGTCCAGGGGTGGATGGTCTGTCGCAGCAGCAGCGACCGACTGCCCGGCCTATGATGTCATGGCCGACGCATCCAGCTGGTCAACTCTTGGCAACCAAACCGGTTTAAGAGATTATCCCTGTATGTTTAAGTCATTTCAGTCGACCACCGGGGCTGCGCATGGCAATTCGTGAGGAACGCAGCTGAGCTTTAGCGCTGCTGCGCGTCGAGAAAACCGTCGCCTAGCGTGAGCAGGGAGCCGCGGCTGCCTCGGAGGGAACAAAGGGTTTTAATGGATCGTGATTTGCTTGTCAAGAGTGTTAAATCTGGAAGAAAAAGCCCCTGAACATGAATAAAATAGTGTGGAAACAAGCTCTCAGCTCCGTGGTTTGCACAGCTGACTGGGATTTATGGCTCTAATATGGGTGTGTGTGTGTGTGTGTGTGTGTGTGTGTGTGCGTGTGTGTCTGTTTGTGAGAGAGACTAATTGGGACAAGTCTAATAAAATCTTGACACACACAGGGGGCCTCCGTCTTTTTGTCTCTTCAGCTGGTCGGCGAGTCTTTGTTTAATCCTGAACTGCATCAATGGCTTTTGGTGTCACACAAACCCCTTCGTGTGATGTGTGTGTGTGTGTGTGTGTGTGCGCGTGTGTGCGTGTGTGGATGCATGTTTGTCGTGATTTGTGTGGCTGTTTTTCAGATGGATTGAAGCCTTGCATCCCTGCTCGAGCCTGAGAGACTATGTGCGCGTAGTGTGTGTGTGTGTGTGTGTGTGTGTGTGTGTGTGTGCGTGCTTGTGGACTGTGGTGGTCTAGACCTTTTAGACAGTAAACAAGTCATTCATTATTCAGAACAACTCCCCCTCGCTCTCTGCTAACCTTCCTCTTCCTCATCCCCTGTTTATCAGCTCTGTCAAAACTCTGCAGAAAAACACTTAAATCCTGCTGCTTAAAGAAAAAGAAGGGAGAAAAAAAACCAACAGCCCCCCAAAACCAAAACAAAAGTATTGATCAATGAAGAAGGTCACACACAGGGAGCCGGACCTTGAATTTGTGAGTCTCTGCTTTCGGGGCCCCGCGGCAAAACATTTCCCGCTGTGGCTCCTCTTCTCTTGGTGTCCCGCTGTTGGTGCCTGCTGGGATGTGTGTGTGCGCTCTCATGCAGATTATCAGCTAATAGCTCCATTGAGGATGGACTGATGGTGTTGCGATGTGTCCCAAAGTGCCCCAGAGGGTCTCCACCAGTCCTGGAAGATCTATTTACAGATGTTCTCAGTGGCCGACCTGTGAAACTGTGGCGTTGGACATTGTACCAATAGGATAGCACTTGTTTTATTCTCCACCTGTTTGGTCTGAGAATTTTTAGAACACTCAGATTGGATGTTTGTGGAAGAACGTTCAAGCGTTCTTGTTCTGTGGATGCAAAACCTGAGGGTTTAACCACTTTGGTTGAATGTTCTGGCCTGGAGCAGACTTTTAGAACTGACTGTAGGCTCCACATCCATCTGAGAGTGTGTCTTTAAGTGACAGGTCAGAATATGGTGAGGCTTCGGCGGAGCACGAGGTTCCGTTAAAAAACAAAACAAAAAAAACGTCATATGTGGGCAACAAGACCTGCTGCGTCGCTCATGGCGGGAAACAAACCCGATGCAGCGAACGGGAGGCAAACCCTGGACAGATGCACTCTAATCCTGAATCCCGGGCCTCTCAAGTCCAAAGCCACTTTTTAACTTGTTGTTATTAAATCCCCATTTAATGATGCGTGTTTTCCGCACCTTTATAGCTGCGTCCTGCTATGACCTCACTAATGGGCCGCTGCAACATGGGAAACGTATGCCTGCCCTTCAAAACACATCATAATTAAAAAATAACATGCAACGACCCTTTTCCCCACTCAAGACGTCAAACAAAAAAAAGAACCCCTTTCCTTCCCCCGGGTTCTTTAACACTCTGGCTGAATATTTATTGACCAGAATTAACTCCTCATGAATCACCGATAAAGCAGCGTAAAATAACGCGACCCGAAGAGTCTGGGAAACATGGACGGAACGGTTTCCCAGACAGACGAGGGTCAGCCGGGGATTCTGCTTCAGAAATGTTTTTCTTTTTTTCTCCCCCTCTCCCCCCCCACCATTTTTCTTTAAACGGACTGATTCCACCAGATGAAAAGGACCAGGTGTTTGGACTCGGCAGGTGCCGATCGATCCCGACCCCAGGAGCCGACGTGGGATCGTGAATCCACTTGTCCGGGCCTCGTCACATATCCCCGGACTCCTCGCCTCGGATGAATCTTTGATGCCGCCGTTCCCCAGCCCGTGGTCGATTCCTGCAAAACAGACCTTCCTCTCCACCCTCCTCTTCCTCCCTCTTATTTCCCATTTGGTCCAATTAGTCTTATTAGCAGCTGTTTTGAAAAGAGCCGATAATCCTCTTAAAACTCAACTCAAACACAGAAAGGCGGCGAGGGACTCGGCGGCGGCCCGCGGGAGGCTAAACCCCGGCTCTCGTCCTCCGTCTCCGCCGCCATTCAGCCGTCAGACGGTCTTTGTGTTGTCATGGTGACGCCGTTTGTCGGCCCACCAATCGCAGCATTGTCTCCGCGGCGGTGATTGACGGGACGTGATGGTAACTCATGGCAACAGGTTGTCGACGCAGGGGTTGATGTGTTTGGTTGAAGGGGGGGGCTGTTGTGTTTTTTGTTGTTCCCGGGCCTTTTTGACTTGTGACCAGGACAAAGAGCTAATCTGTCCCCCCCGGAACACTCACTCATGGAGTTCTCATGACCGCACCGCCTTAAATATTGGGTCATTACATCACCCATGTCAGGGCACATGACCGTGACATCGTCAGCGAGGTCTGGATCCGACAAGAACGTGCCGGGAAATAAGCCGAAAGTCATCGAGGAATCCGTCCGGAAATTCAAAAAGGGCAAATGAAAATCGGTGAGAAAGGAGCGGAGAATCAGGAGGGAAGGAGCTGAAAATCAGATCAGGGACGGTTGTCAGGTCTGTTTGGGCGCCGGTGAAAGACTGAGGAACGCAGCTGCGAGCGTTTGACGCTTTTCGCCGGAATGGGATGTTAATACACCAAGCGGTGTCTCAGAGCTTTGTTTCGAGGCCGTTCAGACGCCAGGGAGCCGAGGCTGCCCGCCTCCACGGCGAGAGCCCTGCGGCGTCCGCCGAGGAGGATGATTGCGGCGCTTTTGATTCTCCATCCTGTACGCATTTTTAAAAAAAAACAAGTCCGCCCTGTAACGTGCCTTGAAAGTTGTTGACCGTAAGCAAGCTCTCTCCTTGTCACATCTCTGTTCTCCCGTCACACATGATGCGTACAGGGCCGTCCGGCAACTTGTGACCTCCCAGCAGACACATTCGGACGGATATAATTTTCCCCGGGATGCCTCTCGGGTGAAAAAATTTTTGCCGTTCCCTCGCTTGACGACGACACAGTGTGTGTGTGTGTGTTTTTACAGTAGATTAACCCGTCGGTATTCTGCCTCTTAATCCCACTGTAACACGCCACGTCACACGGACGGCCGTCGGATGCGGGAGAACGGCTCCTCAGCTGCAGAGAGCAGCGTGGTAGATGTTCAGCCAGCAGCCTGGAGGAGGTGGAGCCGCACATCCGCCCTCGCAGTGACTTCACATCATCCCCCGTTACGTAACGCTGTTATGGCAGGCAAAAAAAAAAAAAAAAACAGATCACACATGCAGTATTCTCGCGTCCAACACACTTCCAGGAACAGTTTTCAACTTTTCATACTTTTTTTTTTTTTTTTTTTTTTTTGAACCGCTTTTCACACAAGTGCGATGGTTGATGCTCGCTCACAAACGAGCCTTCTCGACGATTTTTCCCATATTTTTGAAAATAATTCACAGAGTTGTCTGAGGAAAAGCCATGCAAACGGGCAGAAAATTGATTAAATGTGCCTTTTTTTTTTCTTTTTTTTAAAGTCTACAATTATATATTTCATGCTCCATCCTGGCCTACCCCCGCTCGGAAAGTCCAGCGCCTCTGTGTCTGAGACTCCAGCGTCCTCCGGAGGCAGTAAAACTGACGGAGCTGATGGGGAAAGTGATTGACTGTGAGCAGCGGCAGAGACCCGGGCAGCCTCGCCGACGTCTGGACCGCCCGCCGCCTCCGCCCGAGGTCTCCGCTCTGATTTAATCGCAATAACCCGATCAAAACGACGGCCAACTAACTGCGTCAGGAAAAGGGCTTGTTCCTTCTGCCTGCGGGACGAGAGGAGTTCAGACTTGAACCATTTTCAAAGCGGGTTCTCTGCATTAACTGCCTGCCGGCGGTCTTAAATCGAAACAAGAATTAACCAAAAGGGAAATCTCGTCTTCGACCTCCCTCTTGGCTGCTTCCAGAGATAATACCTACTGGAGCCGAAAGTTCAACTTCAGCCTTTTTGTCTGGGATGTTTTTGAAACAGCCGAGTGAAGCAAAAGGGGCTGGTGGGGGGGTCTAGCTCGTTATGTGAGTCCAGTCCGGTCAGAATAGAGGCCGAGTCATCAATGCTTTACCGAAATTTCTTACTAAATAGAATAAATGTTGTGAATTCTCGTTTCAGCATGAAATCCCCAAGGAAACTGTGAGCGCAGACCATGTGACCGTAAGATGGGGGTCCATCAACGTGACTCAGACGGCACGACGCCATTCGCCATTGGCTCCAAAAAGTCCGGTGAGGTTCCTATAATCGGTTACCATGATGACACATCCTGCCAAAAAGTGAACCACCTCCATGACGCTACCTGGTTAACCAGGGGAGGAGACTTAGACTGTTCTCCTTCCTGGGTTCTGTCCAGGGTCTCCAGTCTCTTAAAGTCTAAAAGCAATCAGAAGGTCAACTAAACTGGTCTCGAGGCTCTAGTGAGAAGCTGAATGTAGGCGGTCCAGTGATGGACAGCTGAACCCCGCCCCTCTCGTCCCAGTGACGGTCATATTACAGCTCACATGACTTCCCCTGAAACCGCCAGCGAACCGGCTGAGCCAAATGAAATTACCGTTCTAATCGTTTTGTAGTGAAAACAGTACAACCGCCGCCCCGGATGTTTCCTCCGCTGTGGGAACGTCCAGGGTTAAACCTGCCCTCCCCGCTCCACCCCTGGCAGCACATCCTTTCTGTTTTAAATGAAAACGTCCGTGAAGCGGCGGATTAAAATGCGAGGAGGGGCCGTCGGTCTGCCCGTGTTTCGGCGGCTGTTTGATCTGATAACTCGTCCCACATTAACATTCATGAAATCGCTGTCCCACACGCGCGCCCTCGCATCCAGCGCCGCCGTCCTCGGGATGTTAATTACCCGCACCGCATTTCATCGGCGGGCGAGTCACACCGCTAATTTATCTCCCCAGGCGAGTCGTCCTCTGGCAGCCTCTGACGCTCGCCGATAAACCCTTAATTGGAAGACTTACAATCCCGCACTTTCGCACCTGTCAGCCAGCGCGGCGACTTGAGGAGGCTCATGTCGGATCATATCTGCTGGTCATTAGCATGGAGGTCATCTGAGGAAGAACTTTACGAGCCTTGCTGGAACGCCGGTATGAAACGTCTCTGTTGAATTGATTAGCACGGCGCCTGTTAAGCCTCCAGAACCGCCGGCATCTCTGATTTCACGGATCCACCCGGGTTCTGTCAGCTCTCCATCCTCTCATCTCACCGGTGAGAACGGCAGGTGGAGAACAGAACATTCTCAAGGGGGAAATAGGAATTCCAACTTTATGAAAGACAAACAAAAAAAAAGGAAATTGGGACTAAGGGTTCTGCAGTAAAGGTCGGATGTTATGATTTCTGTCTGTTTGGAGCCTCCGTGTTCTCCCGCCTGGGTTCTCTCCCACTTCCCCATCACCCCCACGGTCCAAGATCAGGTTGATTGAAGACTGTAAAGTGTCCATGGGTGTGAACGGTGTGATGATTGACAGGTAACCCATCCAGATTAAACCCCGCCCCGCCGGTCACAGTGACATCCGTGATTGGTGATCGGCCCCCGCTCGCCTGGATCACAATTTACAAATCAATAAATCCACGGAGCTGCCGCGGTCAAAGCGACCGCAGCGACCAAAGCGAAACATTTCAAACCCAGTTTCGGCCATAAATATCTGTTTTCATTTGATGAAACGCCAACGGAACGGCCGTGGGAACTGAAGACCAGGAGACGGGTCAGGATACACCAGACCAGGCTGTTTTATTGCTTACTTTAACATGAAGGTAGAACTAAACAGAGTAGAACAGCCGGACCAGGTACAAAAGTGAGTGCTGGAGAGGAGAGGGTTAAATCCGGGCAGAGGGGGAACGTCGGGCCTCCAATATTAATTACATAACAGGTCGGACTGTTAACATTCACAGATTGTTCAGGCCTGCGGCTCGTATTGATCACATCATTAAAAGTTTTTTTTTTTTTTTTCCCCATCGATCGCAACTCGGATTGACGCCGTTCTCATTCGTGTGTGTTTGTGTGTGTGTGTGTGTGTGTGTGTGTGTGTGTGTGTGTGGCAGCAAAATACCACAGCTTGTTCCATAGGAAGAATTTCTCGCAGTGCGGTAACAGTGAACATGGAGGTGGAGCTTATTGACACACACACACACACACACACCTCCCTGTGCGGGCAGCTTCATATTTTGTAACTAAATTTCACATGATTTGAAGCAAATATTTATGAAATATATTAAGTCATTATTTTAGATTTTAATGGCTCAATTACTCATTTGTCAGAAATACAAACAGACCTTTTTTAATTATTTTTCAGACCAAAAATTTGACAAAGATTTGCAGAATAAGTCATTTAAAACTCCTCTTCATTCCTTTCCTTTAACGCTCCCTTGCCTGTTAGCCTGTTAGCCTAGCCACCATGATAGCAGACACGCCTCCTGCTTCTTCCTGCACTGTGGCTTCCCGCCGGCCTTTTCAACACAACAGCGTCGAAAAGTGTCATCGGTTTCTCGTCCTCGACCTCTTAGTTTCAAATCAGATAGCCAGACGTCGCCGACAAACAAATATAAGAATAAACTTGTGGCAGAGAAAACAGGACGTGTCGGTCGCAGCCCTAAGACCGAAATTAGCTCAGATTTGCTCTTCGCCATCTCTCTGTCGGCTAATGTTTTTCATCTTACTTCATTTTTCAGAGAACTGAGAACATTCCAGGAACATTCTTCTGCCCGTTTCAGTTCGGATCCGGCTGAGGCTCCAATCTATCAGGTGTGATATCAAGATACTGCGAGTGTGTGTGTATGTGTGTGTGTTGATTAAAGCGTGAGCTGCTTGGCTGCACTTATTAATATTTGAAGGCGTTTGCTAGCGGAGGCCCTTTGAAGCCCGGCGGTTTGAAGCGCCAACGCATCGTTAAAGCTCAAGTCAGGATCGCAAACACTTAAAAACAAGCCCGGCTCAAACTCCCGGCCGAACGTGACTCTTTAAACGCTAAAAAAAAAAAAAAAACACCCCACCTGACGCTGACGGCAGAAAGTTGGAGCAGGGCAAGAGCCAGAATTCCCGCTATCATAAAAAAGAAAAAAAAAAAAGAAACGAAGCTGCTGAAGACGGCGTGAAGGTGAAACACGTGTCCCTCAGCTTCACAGGTTGCTTCCACGTGACTGATGGTGCCTGTCGGGCAATGCAAATAGCACTCTAGCACAGTGAGAGCAGCGCTATTACAACATAATAAACCTAAGCTCGGCTTGTCAGAGAGACATCAAAGTTCAAATCAGACTTTTTTTCTTAAAGTATCCTGAATAAAACAAATGAAGTGGAAGCACGCCACCCGAACAGCCGATAAAGCCGCGCTTCGGCTCCGTTTTACAAAAATAAGACGTCAATCGGAGGAAGCGGTTTATCGTCCTCCGACGTTCCGTCTCTGAAGGTCAGGAGTTCTGCATCAGAACCAGAAGAACAAGGTCTGCAATACAAGCGGCTAAGAATAGTTTCCTGTGCAGGAAAAGCTTAGCTTCAGGCAAAGAAGCAAAATGAGTCAGCAGAGGAGGTTTGTGATAAGGAACGTCCTGTAAGAGGTGTTCCAGCCACGTCCAGCAGGAGGCCCCACGGTGGACCCAGCACACCGGCGGGGGGATTACAGTCTGGCTCCGGGGAGGCCTCTGGCCCCCTGGGGGGGCTGAGGTGGGTCTCACCACCTGCCCCTGACCAGGAGAAGGGAAGATGAAGCTAGAAGACCGTCACAGAGACCTTTGATTCCGCAGAAAGTCCAGTTCAACTAGTTCAGGACTTCCTTTAAGCTTCTGTTTGGAGCATGGACATCTCTCTCTGCATCCTCTTCTGTGATTGTTTGTTTCACAGACACTTACAGGACTCCCATAAAGGAAGGAACATGGTTTTTGGAAAAATTCCCCCTGACCCGGAAGGACACACACCAGCCTGGAGTTATCATTTCCTGTCTAGACATCTGACCGCCAGGTGACTTCCTGTCTGAGCGATCTGGGCATCATCCTCGCACAACTTCTGTATTTATTTCCATATTGAAGCAGGTGTTCAGCAGCCAGCGGCTCTGGAGTTTGCCCCCCCCCCCCCCCCCCGAAAAGAAAACCTGGATTAACGAGCTCAGGGTCCAGGTTTAGTCAAATCCTGAATTCCTGCTGGATCACAGCTGTTATTTGACCTCCGGGACTTTTTTAACAGCTCGTTCCGGGGGAGCTTGATAATGCTGTTTCACGGGGGCTTGAAAGTCACAAAGTACATGGGGGGGAAAAAAAAGTTGATTTATGTATGAAAAGTGATAAAGCAGGATGAAGAACCCCCCCGACACCCAGCCCCCCCAGAACGCTGTGTCTATAAATGAAAGCTTAAACCAGAAGCTCCTACACTCAGGATGTTTTACACGATGTCCCTTTAAATAAGTCATTACTCATGAATATTCACTTCTTTCCACTAAACCCTCTCTCCCTGGGGAGCCCCACCACACACACACACACACACACACACACACACACATGCAAACACACACATACAAGCACTCTTGACATCTTCCACTGGGTCCAGGTCAGGACTGACTGCCTTGTAGCTGCTGTTCGTCCAGCCGATATATTTCTTATTCGCCAGCGGTTTCGAACCAAACAGCCCCCATCGAAGTTTCAGTTTTGACCCCGAAACAAACACGCGAGCCCGCCGAACAGGCGCTGGCCGGTCGCCCCCGGTGACGCCGGCGAGTCCCGCTTTCCAGAGTTTCCAAAAACCCCACGATTCATGAGAGCGAAGCGGCGTCGGCGGGAGAACGTGGAACGATTAGTATTCAGCCAGACTGAATAACAAAGGTTCTCCCCCAAGACCGGCTTCCTGTCTGGATTGTGGATTCTAACTTTAATCGTTCAACCTTTTGATCCCCTCTCCCGTCCTCTCCTGAGTCCGCTGGGATATCGATAAGGCCTCTCCCTGCGGGGGCCATTACTGCTGACTCTGAAGGGGAAGTTTAATACTCCCCCCGCTGCGGCGCTTCATCCCGGCCTCTCAGCTCCTGGCTTCACAAGAAAAGACCCTCATTTATTATTGAACGGCTGGAACTAACTGCCTGCTAGCGGGAGCGGGACAGATGGACCGGAGCCGGACGGTTAGACAGCTCGCGGTCCAGGTAGCACCCCGGAGAACGACTTTGGAAAAGATATGAGTTTGTAGTTTTTGTCGTGACTCACAACCTCCACGTGGATATCTCGCTTTCAAGCGAACTACAAAATATTTGAATGGACGTGTCGTTGTCATGACATAGACGCAGATTCCATAGAATAGCCAGGCGGCGTGACGTCCCGCCCGCTCAGGATTACTGGCTCAAAATGGGCGTGAGAACCAAAGCTTGACATGACATCCCATCGCACGACGTCACATGGCGTGACATAGCAGAGGCGTGAATTTTTGATACAGCAAAGCGAGATGCGTCAACGTGCCTGTAATACCACTCTTCTACCACAGGGGGCGAGATAGAGCAACCGCAGGTTCACCATGTTTGCACTCCTCTGCCATTGGGCCGGTCCTCACCCCTCCAGCTGTTTGCCATTCAAACCTTGTCGATGAACGTTTCCTCCTAATTGTTGTGGTAAAAGTCAATTAAATTATTAGAGGGAGGGTTGTTGTCTGGGTGGCGGCGGCGGCGGGAGGTGTCCGACCTCAATGGCCCCACCCTACCGGGACCCAGACGGGCGGCAGCAGTTAAAGAGAGAGATTCAGGCATCTCTGCATGCAGCGACTTGATACGTAGACAAACGACATATCCTGCTGCCAACGCAGCTGCCCACGTTGATAAGCACACACACACACACACACACACATGCACACACGCACATTCGCAGCAATTGCTGGAAAGGGTGTGTTGGTTTCCCTTGAGTCACGGCAGGGAGTGTCAGTGAACCTGGTCCCATCAACCGCCCACTTACACACACACACACACACACACAGATACCTGTGGAGGCCTGTTGTAGCCAGATGTTTGTCTCTGAGAACAACTGGTTCACACCGGTTCCACTAAACTGATAATTTGAGCATGTTCCTCGGGATGTCATCACCACCGAAAACACGCCACACTGATCTCCACCAATCAGAGGGCTTTTTATTCGGGCAAGGATCCAGAACAGTGGAAACTTGATGATTTTTAATTCCAAATGACAGAAGAAAGAGAAGAGTTTAGTGTAGATGGTATTGTTGGTTTGTTTGGATGTGACTGAGCCGGTCCCCTGGTTACTTATTCTCAAAGGCGGTGTGTTCCGGGGTCGGACCGCTCCAAACATCCCGTTGTAATCGCTCTTATCAGGAGAGAAAATGGCGAGCGGATGGTAAACAGCCACCAAACAGTGGCGCGGCTATCGTTTCCCGCCGTCCCTCCCGCCATCTGTCGGCGGCCGCTCTCCTCTGACCATATGTTGGTCATTATGTTGTTAGCGTCTGATCGCTGAACCCTCCGCTCGCTGCGTCTAATGGACCTCGGCCATGAAATCACACCGAGCGGCGGCCAGACGCCCCCCCCCCCCGACCCCCACCTCCCGCCGTTGCCCATGAGCGATGGAGTCCCTAATGGCGCCGGACGCTCGTGTTTCCACGCCCGCCCACATGGCGTCCTCCACCATCCATCACCGTTTGAGTCCAGCTGTCTCCGTCCCTGTTACAACCCTGTCACCTCCTCCCAGGAGGGGGTGGGCGGATTCCCGTGGGAGCAGATGTCCCGTTACCTCAGATGCTTATTTGTTTTTTAAACTCACGGATTTATTTTATTCTTTTTTTTTTTTCCCCTGAAGATGCCATGAGTAATCTGGCCTGAAAAATGGAGCAGAGACCAGCGGCCAGCCCAGGGTTGGATGCAGTCGGAAGACGCCTCATTTCAATTTATAGTCCATCTCTCTCTAAATGCGTCGATTGGCGAGAATTTCTCTGAGAAATAATAGAAACTGACCTGAATGTAAGCAAACAGGCGCTTCTGGACAGAAACTGTCGAGGTTCCAGGAACTAGCCTCCTCCAGGGGAACCTTTTAGTTTTGCATTAGCGCAGGAACGGAGGGTCCACGCGAGGGACCGCCGTGACACAAGCGTCTAGAAGAGGAAGATGACATGGGCGAGCCGACTCCGCCGGGCGATGATGGATCAGGTTGCGGAGGCAGAGGAAAGATTCCTGTAAAATGTTTTATTACCAGTCAAACTGTCACCATGTCCCCAAAACAAAAAACCTGCCAAGTTTCCGATATAAGCAGACAAACAACTATGCACCGGACAAAATCAAACTCCGGACTCGAAAATAACTTCCTCAGTTTCTGATGAAAGCAAAGAACAAATAACAGCGAGAACAAAAGCAGAGTCTCTCTCCCCGACATGAGACAAGACCAGGGGTGGGCAAACCTTTTGACTCGCGAGCGACAATAGCTTCTAAAGTTTGACCGCGGGGCCGGGAACAGATGGATGGAGTGTTTGTGGCAACCAATACAAATGACATAGAAAAGAAGTACATGTAAAAGCCATTACGTGAAAGTTTAGCCTTTTAGCAAAGCATGGAGATGCAAGGCTTATTGTACAAGTTGTTTTCCAAATGCATTGATTTCATGACAAGGTAGAGAAAGTTACGTTCACTTTCAGGTGGAACAGAGTTGTTAATCTTTTCTTGCCAGTGCTTCAAATTCCGGAGTTAGTTTTTTGTGGTGATTCTCAGGGTGGATCGAAGGTGTCGGTCAGTGATCTGTGACGGTCTTCGTGATGCTGAATGTCTGCTTGAATGTCGTCTTCCAGAGGTTTGGAAACATGGCGAATCGCTAATTTGAATCCCAGCATAAAACTTGTCTCGGTTGTCACGGTTTGGTTCCACCTTGTCAGCTGATTTGGTCCACCTGGACGCACAGGTGCCGCCGGCTGATACAATGACTTAAACATCGGTGCATCGTAAGGACATTTTATGACGTTTAAACAGCAGATTGACCAGGGATATTACAATATAACTCAATACAACTGCGCATTCTGAGATAGAAACAGTGGCAACTTGATCAGGGCCGTCTCAGTCCTCCCCCAAATTAGACCAGACCAATCGTGGCAGCAACCCAATAAATGTTCCCTTGATTCCCGACGGTACCCTTTTGCCACTGGAAGGGCTCACCGACAACATGGAACACAACTTTAACAGGCTACGTTACTCTTCTTAGGTACGCAAATTCGCAGTTACTTAAAACACGATAAAGATGCTAAGCCTTTTCGCCTTTTTGTCTGTCCGGAGTTGCTCATTTCACTTCCTTGTCCATCGCAGTTGCCAAGTCATACCCGGGCGGTAGAGTTTGTTGGCAGCGCCCTTCTCTGGAGTCTTAACGTAAAACCGATTGTCCACGTGAGCGTGCTTGAACAAGGGCTGACTTGCGATCACCAAGGCAGGGACATGTGCAGTCTGTGCGTGACTGTCACAAAAACGTGTGAGGAACAGGGAGGAACCCCATTAGCTGTTAGCTAACTAACTCCGGACTTATTTTGGCTTAACTGTCCTGGAAACCCCTCTGATGCTTCGCAGACCAGAAGAGCTCAGGCTTCTTCTTTGCCCCATTTCTTGCTGGTTCCGTCCATTTTGTCGCAGCAGAGGCGAAATTGGAGGAGCTGATGTCCACGATTCCTGGTTAGGCCTTGCTCCTGAAAACGTTCTTGTGTGAAAACTGATGATGATTGCTCTTCTGCTTGGCGGTGCAGGGTTCTGCAGGAGGAAGCCTCCAGGGGGCAGCGGAGCTCCCAGACCGTGCTGCAGGTCAGACGTGGAGGTGGAAACCAGCTGAGTAACTCATCAGGGAATTTTGTCCAGTGGTCAGAACCCTGCAGGAAGGTCCCAGGTTCTGACCCAGGAATGCTCAGGGTCCTCTCCATGTGAGGGGTCTCCATGTTCTCCTAGTTCACTCCTCCTTAGCTATGAGGAGAAGGTGTGGAGGACTGTTGTGTACATCCAGAGTTGTGTGAGGAGAAATAAAGATCAGATCTGGTGTCCCACCAGGATTCTGCTCTCGGTTTATGTTTCACAGTGTCATGACACGTGGCATGAGCACCGTCGCCATGGCGAGAGAAGAAACATCCAGGACCGACGAGCCGAACAAAGTGAAACTGCCGAACACGCCTGGAAACAGATGGGGTGGGGGGCGCTCCTCCGAGTGAGTCAAAACTGGCCCATTAGGGCCACACACACACACACACACACACACACACACACACACACACAGATATTCTGATTTGGACAGAATATCTGAGGCTTATTACTCTCACCTGTGACGGATCAAAAACAACGCAGCAACTTTCAGGTTGCTTTCAAATTGGCTACTTTCAGACTGGCTACTTTCTCAACAGGTCATTATTCAAATGTTTGGGACACATTTCTCCGTGGGCAGTGTGCGAGGCCGTGCCCGTGAGAATCCGCCCGCACTTTGTCCGTCATCTTTGATAGAAAAAGGAAGCATCCCAGGAAACATCTTGTGGAGGAACAGGAGATCTGAGTCGCTGCTAAGTCAGAGAACTTAAAGGAGAATTGGGCAGCAGAGATACGTAAATAGGCAGGTTTGTACTTTACGTTGTCAAGCATTCCTGCTCGTATGCTTCCCATACATGACTTTGCTTTGGTTGTCCACTATTGGACAATCCTCCCTGTTTGTATCCATGCCATTTTGCCATCTTTTTTGCTATTCCTTCCGCTGAATGCACTTGAGCGTGCTGTGGGCACTGTGCGGCACCGCCACCCTCGAGTTCTGGCGGTACAACCCCATTTGCCCCATTTGGCTACGCGTCTGTAAGCTCCCTGAAAGCGTACAGGATTAAAACAGGAAATGAAGGCAGGTGACAGGCAGAACGAGGGAGCAGCTGCACTCACTCTGATTGGATGGCGTGAAGAGTTAATCCAATGAAGAAGAGGGTTTTTTTTTTTTTTTCAAAAGCCATTTTCCAAAACAGCATTCGGGATCCTTAAACAGCCATTCCCGAGGCGGTCACCATAGCTACCTGTATTAGGCATGCGATGTTTCGCCTGTTGTTCCCATGTCGTCCAGAGGGCGGCGTTTGTCCACCGGACTCCCGTGTTTGAATTCCCCGACGGGGTGTTTGAAGACCCTTCATGTCCGATTGTGATGCCGTCACCTGACCTGCCCGCCTGCGCTGACATTTCCATCAGAGGAGAACGTGGACCTTTGCCCCCCTTGCCTTTTAGCACCTGTCTGTTCTTTGTACGGTTTATAGGACACTAGGATCGGCGGTTGTTCTCACATTCCACATGTCATCAGTTGCCAGGGTGATAAGTATTGACTCAGTTTAAACCAGCCGACTGAAGACGCTGATAAGTTCAGACAGCAGCAACGCTTTTATCTCCAGGCCGCTGAATTCGGCTTTTTTCGGATCCAAAAAGAGAAAAATACTCAGGTGTTCAGAAAAGTTTCTGTACTCTCATGTGCTTGGCTGTTGGCCAATCAGGTAGCCTCTCTGACCCCCGGTCACCGTCCTTGTCTGAGGACACCCCCCCGACCCACTGAAGGCGTTTGGTCTGTCGCAAAATTCGACGACATGTTTCGCCTGATCCCCCCCGACGCCGGCGTGTTCCATCAAACACTCGGAAACGGTCGAGGGCCAAGCGGAGAGCATCTGAAGACCGCCAGCAGCTGCAGACACTCGAGAACAGACTCGCTTTTCTTTCGGTCGCCACGTAATCAATGCTAACGAGCAGCAGCTGCTCCCTCGTGCTGCCGACGCTCGGTTTCCCCTCCCGTCCGAAACCGAAAAGAGCCCGCGAAGGACCACACCTGGAAAGTACCGTTCCTCGTTGCAGGGTTGGCCTGGTGGAGAACCGACGGGCAGGTTGGAGATCTTGAGTTACCTCAAGAATAAAGAGCAGCTTTATTTACCGCGTTAGCTCACATAGAACTCTCGTGCACAAACAAGGTCTAAACTCAGTCATGTAACAAGGGCTCGGAGTGCCGCTTCAGAATAGGGTTTATTCAAAGCAATCCCAATGTGCTCTCCAGCCCGCTCCGGTTCCAGAGCATCTGTAGATCGGAGATTGACTTTGGATATTTCCTTGTCAGAATACAAACAAGAGGCGGTGATGAGCAGAATGGGTTTGTGAATAATCAAACCAACTGCGTGGGTGTCGGACACATAAAGATGACTTTAGATTGGAGTGCACAGCAGGGAGGGAGAGGCTCACAGCTGGTAATGAATCTCACACCGTCCAGCATGAGAAGACAACGTCTTCATAGTTAGTAACAGACAGATGGGTTTGTTTCCACCAATCTCCCTATTCTCAATTTCCCCTAAAGAATTCCAGGTATTTTTTTTAACTGGAATCATTCATTCATTATCTTTACGCGTGGGGGATCTGGTGCTTATCTTAGCTGTCATTGGGCGAGAGGCAGGGTTCACCTTAGACCGGTTGCAAGACATACAGACATTCACCCTCTCAATCACATATCTGGACATTTTTTTGGACTGTGGGAGTAGAACTGGAAGGAAACTCGGGGCGAACATGTGGACTCAGACCCACAGAAAGACCGTCTGTCGCGATCGAAATAGGGATTTTCTTGTAAGGCGGACGCGCCAACCTCTGTGCTGCCAACAAATCAATAATGTTCAACGTGCAGGAGATACCAACTCAACTTATTCACCATTTCTTGTTTAAATTCTCTGAAACACTGCTGATCTTGCTATTTTTTGTTTTGTTCTGTCTGTGTTCGGAACGAGCCATTCTAAAAGTTGTTCTTTTGCTGAAAGGCCTCAGTGAGACTGGGTTCTGCGCCGCAAATGACTGATGACTGTGTCGTCAGCGTAGACTTGAATGTTGAGTTTGGAAGATTTCGTCCAAGAATATTAATGTAGTAGTGTTAGTGCGCTGAGGAAAGATTCATCCTGCCACAGTCGGAGCCTGTCATGGAAATTGTAGTTGCTGTCTTCAGGTTTCAGCGGTGGGAGTGTGTGTCGTCGGTGGATTTTCAAAATAAAAATTGCGGATGACGGCATGCTTTTTTTTTTCTTTTCTTTTTTTTGATGCAGCCCAACAAAACAAGAAGCGGGATGAAGGAATTGGACTGATTCACTGTCTGCAGACAAACTGCTGAAATGTTGTTATTTGATGCGGGGCTAAAGATGGCGACGGTGGCGGGGCCAGATCTGGTGGCAGCGCAGCGTCAGTTTGCACTCGAGGTCGTCTTATGTGGCCCGGTTGTGGCCGCTCTTTCTGCATCAACGCCAGATGGGTGACCCATAATCCCGGTTTGTTTCCTGCTGGATGACCCGAGTCGTGTTTTTGGGGTCAGAGGGCAAACAGACGGCATCCCACCACGTCGGCAGGCCTCGATGAGTGACAGGTGGCGTGTACTCACAGGAAGCGCTGGACCGCTTCCCGTGTTTCCACGGAGACGCTCTGATAGTCGCCAGCCCCTCGATCAGGTGACGCCTGAAGATGAAGTCATTGTCGCTTTTCTCGCCGCGGTGGAATGTTGGAAAATGTACGCCGGACGACTCACAGGTTTCCTGGCTTGTCGAGGGGCAGCAGAGGATGGAGAGGAAGGACGAAAAACAAAAATATATCTCTGACGTCCATCAAACGCAGCTAACCGCTAACATAGCCCCCGGCGGCTGCTAGCACGAGCTAACAGCAGGACCTATAATGAACCGCTGGCACAAGCCACCCGACATGAGCGCTAACCGCTAACACGGGTCGGCTGAGAGGATCAAGTAGAGTGTTTTTGTGCTTTTCCTCCCAGATGAGCGACCTGGGATTAAAGAAACTCAGATTATGTCACTATTTATAGTCCAAACCTGAAACAGATGTACTGTAATCCGCCGCGGACTCTGCAAAGTTCATCCGGTTCGTCCGCGATCGCAGACTCTGGCCAGAGCTGGTGGCAGAGTATGTGTGTGTCTGTGTGTGTGTGTGTGTCTGGTTTGTGTCATGATAGAGATGTTAGATGAGACACTGACCTCCTTTCTATCAGAGGAACAAAGGAGTGTTGGAGATGAGGATGATGTGAAGGATTCGATTGTGTCTTGAAGAAGAGGACGAGGAGCAAGAGGAGGAGGAGGAGGAGGCGTCTGTCTTCTCTCTGAGGAGTCGCGCTCGTACCGCCAAACTGCTGCCCTCAACAAGAAGACAGACAAGTTTTTTCGAAGTGAGTCAGATCAGGATAAACTGACGAACCCTCTGACTGGAAAGTCTGAATTAAATCAAGAAAAACATGGAAACTGGAAAATACAAAAAAAAAAAAGGAGAGAGTGTCCCTCCTGAATTGTCAGCGGCGTTTGGATGGGAGAAACCGGAACCCCTCCAACAGACGCAGGCTAGCGCCGCACTTCCTGTCCACTTTAGTTCCCACCTGCTAGCGCTCCATAGCACCGGCTACGAATGCTAATCTCCTGTTAGCCAACTGCTAGTTACCAGGAGTAACCCCGTTGAGATAAAAACCTCTGCCGGTAACCTGGTTGAAAACTCTTGTCACCGTAGCGTTCTCTCTGAGAACATCGGTCCTCCTCCAAGCTACCGCCGTCTGCTGCGCGGGAGGCGTAACTGCACCCCGACACACAAAAATATAAATGTTCTGTGGAGGCCGTGACGAATTGTCGGGAGAACGTTGATCTCATCGCTGGACGGCACAGAAAGTTTCCGTTTTGGTGTGATTTTCTCTCCGGGGACGCAAAGAAGCAGAACTGAGCTGGAAGTAAATCTCAGGGTCCCGAGGAATGACGGGCCGTGACTAAATCCTGAAGAATACTGGGATCACTCTATTTAAAACACACACAGGACATCACTGTCTGCTCTGTTAGTGTGTGTATGTGTATGTGTGTGTGTGTGTGTGTGTATGTGTGTGTGTGTGAAACCACTGAGCGGAGCGAGGCTTAATGAAAGCCACATGAGCAAAATGAAATAATTTGATTCTGTCTAATTCCGGACCAAGAAGAGATGTGAAGGGAGATGCATGGAAAGACAGAGATAGAGATGGAGGTGATAGAAGAGAGAGGTGACCTGGCTGACTATTGATTAGAGCTTCCCGCTCATCAATAACCTGATAGAGATCTGATAGGAGGCTGTCTCGATGCACACACACACACACACACACACACACACATTGGGACGTTTTCCAGATGAAGAGATGAATCTTTGTCCTTCAGTCCCGCTGAGACGTTCACGCAAACTGAGACGGCGGACAAATCAAGGTGTTACTGTTGGAACAAGCCCCCTACACACACACACACACACTAACACACACACACACAGACTTGATGAACTAGTTAGGTTGAACATAACCCTTATCCAAGGGGGGCGGAGGAATCACATGCTAACTGTAAAGTGAGGGACGGGGATTAACCAGGAGGTCACCTGTCAATCACATCCATTTTTTTTTTCTTTGTTTTGTTGACCTTGATTGCAGAGTAAGGCGTCTTGGATTAATAATTATTATTATTATTATTAATTATTCACACCTACAGATAATTGGAGTTGGCGGTGCCAGATTTTCCACAGTGATATCCAGGATGCAGTGGTTGCCAGCCGGCGAGGAAGATGAGCGTGTGGCGGCGAGCAACTCGACTCTTCATGGTGTGTAAGGTGCACCGGCCAGCCCGTGGTCACACACACACACACACACACACACACACACACACACATACATTAGTCGCCCTCATTAGCACAGACGCTGTTTCCAAGGGCGTCACTCCGAGAAACCACAGAGCTGTTAATTACTGTCTGTCACACACACACATATACACACACGCTCACAAATCATGGCTAACTGGGGTGGATTTGTGGTTTGGCCCATGTGTGTGCCTGTGTGTGTGTGTGTGTGTGTGCGTGTGTGTGTGTGTGTGTGTTAGACGGGAGTTAAATGACACTCCAAACAGAATGAGACGATCTAAAGATCGGTGGTTTTCCACCGACACACTCCAGCCATTCTTGGCCATCTGCTGGAGGATTCTTCTTCCTCCGCTCTGTCGGCTCACACACGCTTGTGTTTTAAGCTCTGCACCAATCAGAAGGCGGGTGTAGCCATTAGCTTTGCGACCCGCAGGGGGGAGGCACAACAACGCATTGGGCGCGTACCTCCAATGCAGTCCGAACGGCGTTCCAACAACAGCACGCAGTTCCCACCCCTGATTTCCTCACAGCAACGTCAGTGGCTAATTCCGCATTGCAGTTAGCTTAGCATAAAGCTCTGACGGAGATGCTTTTCCGTTTCTCTCTTCACCGCCCACAATGGCTATATCAGCAGGTGCTGGCTGTTGACGTTGTTGTTGGTAAATATATTTTTACATACCGTAAATTCTGGACAATAGACCGCACTGACTATTTTTTAAAAGAAAATAGAAATTGTACATAAAGAAGCCGCATTTCTCATTGAAACATGAGATATTAACACAGCATGATGTTACAGGAAAGATTCTGTTTTTAAACTTTTAATTGAATAAATGACTGTAACATCACAACTACTGGTACCAAACTTCTATTTCCTTCTTTGACAGCCATCGTTACTCTCAACTTGAAAAGCAACATCAAATGCGTTTGTGCATTCATGTGTGTGCAAAAAGCGCAGAATGGCTGAGCTGAAGAATTATCATAAATGCGATTGGGTTTGCTGAAACAGTTTAATTTGTTCATTGTGATTGTGTTTGTGGAAGGAAGCTACCGTAATTACCCCGTACCAATTTGCTGCGTCGTTGTAAAAGCAGCAGTTCTCACACCATGTGAAAAGAGTAGCGGCTCATATGCCAGAATTATGGGAGATATGAATATATTTAAGTGAAGGAAGACTTGCAGCATTGTGGTCACTATAGCAAAAGAAAGTTGAAGAGCCCTACAATGATGTTACAGGAAAGAGCAGTTGTAACTTGACTGAGAGCAGAAGTCAGTATTTGTGAGCAACAGTATGGTTTCATGCCTAGAAAAAGTACTACAGATGCATTATTTGCCGTAAGAGTGCTGGTAGAGAAGTACAGAGAAGGTCAGATGGAGCTGCATCGTGCTTTTGAGGAGCTAGAAAAAGCATACGACAGGGTGCAGAGAGAGGAACTCCGGTATTGTATGAGGAAGTGTGGAGTGGCAGAGAAGTATGTCAGACTGGTGCAGGACATGTATGTCTCCTGTGAGACGGGTGAGATGTGCTGTAGGAGGTACAGAGGAGTTCAAGGTGGAGGTAGGGCTACGTCAGGGATCAGCTCTGAGCCTCTTCTTGTTTGCAGTGGTGATGGACAGGCTGACAGATGAGGTTCGAAAGGAATCTTCATGGACCATGATGTTTGCGGGTGACATTGTGATCTGTAGTGAGAGCAGGTGGTGGTACGCTCTGGAAAGCAGAAAGATGAAAGGTAGTCGTAGCAAACATGATTTGTGTCGGTATGAGAGGGACCCAAGTGTGGAGATAAAGAAGGTGGAAGATTCTAAGTACTTGAGATCAACAGTCCAGAGCAATGGAGAGTGTGGAGAAGAGGTGAAGAAATGGGTTCAAGCAGGTTGGAATGGATGGAGAAAAGTGTCAGGGGTACGAAGAGATCGAAGACTATCAGCCAGAATGAAATGAAAGGTGGTGCGACCAGCATTGTATGGTTTGGAAACAGTGGAATTGAGGAAGAGACAGGAGGCAGAGCTGGAGGTCGCAGAGATGGAGGATTTTTCTCTTTGGGAGTGACGAGGACGGACCGGATCGGGAATGAGTCCATCCATAGATGTTTTGGAGAGAAAGCCAGAGAAGCACATGCCCTGCAACATCGTCCTCGACCGTGGACACGTTCCACCAGGCCTCCCGGGGAGCCATGGAAACACCACCTCGCATTCATTTTATTACCGACTTTTAATTTTAGTTGTTTACCGCGGCGCCTGTGTGTGAGTGTGTGTTCGTGCGCCCCTGTGCGTGTGTGTGTGTGTGTCTGTGCAGGCCTGTACGTGCACAGAGACTAATTGAGTGTGTTGACATGAGAGGAGCTCAGTTTATCTCTTATCGCTCTTATCTTTGGTCATGCACGTGTGTGTGTGTGTGCGTGTGTGTGTGCGTTCTCTGAGAGTGGCACATACATCTCTGACAGATACCTCCTGTCACTCAACAATGTTGCCGTGACAACACAACCTGTCAACGGATGTGATGAAGAGCTGGACGTTCCAACAGAAGCTCAGCTCCAACAGAAGATGGATGTTTCCTGTCGACCCCCCGACCCTCCGGTGTGTGTGTGTGTGTGTGTGTGTGTGTGTGTGTGTGTGTCAGGGGTAGTTTGGGGGGCGGGGGGGCTCGTTACAACGCGCTGAGCGAATGTGGGAAAACTATCGATCGTAGCTCCGACAGTATGGATCGTGTTCTCGCACTCAAACGCACCATTTTACAGAAAACACAACGCCGAAGGCAAAAACAAATCCATCTTTTTTTCTTTTTTTTTTAAATAAAACTTCCCACCGCCTGTCAATCAAAAAGCCGCTCAGCAGCAACACACAAATACTTTAATTCCCCTGCAGCCTATCACTGTCATTAACTCATTATTATTAATCATAACGGCAGTACTACAGTCATACGCTTACTATCAGTCTTTATTCATAATTGTGTGTGTGTGTGTGTGTGTGTGTGTGTGTGTGTGTGTGTGTGTGTGTGTGTGTGTGTGTGTGTGTGTGTGTGTGTGTGTGTGTGTGTGTGTGTGTGTGTGTGTGTGTGTGTGTGTGTGTGTGTGTGTGTGTGTGTGTGTGTGTGTGTAAGGGTGGATGGACTGACTGACAGATATAAGAAGGACCCGAAACTCATTTTCCTCTCCAGTTGCATCCACTCACTGTTAGACACCCAAACTGTGTGTGTGTGTGTGTGTGTGTGGGGGGGGGGTTATGAACCCTTCACCGTATATTTATTTCAACACATTCTGGATATCTGTTGCCATGGTTACAATACATCTCTCTTTCTCTCTCTCTCTCTCTCGCCTGCACCATTTACTGCTGTCAGAGGACAGACAGCTCTGTCTACACACACACACACACACACACACATGCTGTAGCTACAGTAGCCTTACAGTGCGAAGCTGTCCATGGTTGCCTAGTAACCGTTGATCCGCTGCCAGCTGTTGTGGACTGATTGTTCGTCAAGTTCTATTCACTGCGGGCAAGTTTGCAAAAAAGTTCAGGCTGAACACACCACAGTGTGTGTGCCTATGTGCATGTGTGTGTGTGTGTGTGTGTCTGCACACCCCCGGGACAGAGGCTAAATGTATTCCGATGTATTTATGGTGTGCGCGTGCGTACGAGTGTGTGTTGCTGCTCTGCGATTGGCCAAAAAGGCCAATAACCCCAGACCTTCTGTCTCCAGGCCAGATGTTCAGGTTCTCCTGGACCAGAGAATGTAATGAAGATGGAACAAGCCCCCCCAACACTCACACACACACACACACACACACACACACACACACACACACACACACACACTCCCTGGGTTTGCCGGCCTCCGACCCCCTGCTCCTCGGTGGTCACACCATCAGCAGTTTGGATGTGTTGAGCAGAGTCAGATCCGAACAGCTGCTGGTGAACCTCTGAGGAGGATCGGGGAGGCAGCACCTCCATCAACCATCCAAATCCTTCTCCTCCTCCTTCTTCTCTTCCTCCTCCTCTCCTTCTTCTCCTCTTCCTCCATGATATAGATATTCCCACATGAAGCGTCACTGCTGTGAATCCACCTGAACCATCTGCTGCATCTTCATCCATCCATCAGCCGGGGGCTCACGCCTCCTTTGCAACCATTGTCCACCCAGTGTCTGTCTTGGTGTGTGTGTGTGTGTGTGTGTGTGTGTGTGTGTGTGTGTGTGTGTGTGTGTGTGTGTGTGTGTGTGTGTGTGTGTGTGTGGTCTGACTGATGGCCATTCTGTGTGTCGGGGCATGACGGCCTCCCTAAGAGACAAGTCTGGTGTAGGACAAATGGATAGAGGGAGAAAGAGAGAGGCCACAGAGCGTGTGAGGATTGTGTCTGCTGGTGTGTGTCCTTTTGTGTGTGTGTGTGTGTGTGTGTGTGTGTCTGGGGGTGGGTTACAGAAAAGGGTCAGTCTAATTTGCAGCTCATTCAATAGAAACAAGCTTCCTCTGATGGATAGGCTGGGGGTCGTGTGTGTGTTTGTGTGTGTGAATGTGAGTGTGTGTGTGGAGAGTTTTCTCCTCCAATGTAGAAGAACATATCTTCTGACACAAAGTTAAAAGTCACTTTTCGGCAGGTTTTCAAATTGACTGCTGTAAATGATGGAAGAAATGCACAGCAGGACAATTTTGGTGGAACAGACCTTCTAGACCTCCCTGACCATCTAGACCTTCCAGACCTTCTAGACCTTCCAGACCTTCACCTCTCCCAACGTGGAAATCCTCCAGGCCCTGAAGGTGGAGCTGGATCTGACAAGACCAGGACTGCTAAGATACCTCCCATCCCATCCAGCTGTGCCACATCTTCTCCCAAGAAGGAACTTCAACGACCTCCCGATCTGTTGTCCCCGGTGACTCTGGAACCCGAAGATCTGAGAACCTCCAAGAGTCTGGGTTTGTTCTCCAGGGTTGAATCCCTCGATTTTCACAGGCCGTTCGCAGGCGTTACAACGTGGAGGCTGGAAAGCTTCGAGAACGTTGTCCAGCTGGAGGAGAACCTCAGCAGAACCCGTTCAATGTGTCGCCGCTGCTTGGATTTTTGAGGTTTCCATGGAAACATCTTATTTTGCCGGGAGACCAGTAAATTGTCGGGTTTTAATGGCCGTGACGGAGGAGCGCGGAGAAAGACGGGAAGAACCGCGTCTTCTGAGCCCGAGGGGAACACAGGGTCCCTTTGTGTGGTCCTCGGAGAAGAAGCCAATGAGACGCCAGCGCCGCCGGGGACGGGTCACCTGACAGGAAGTGTATGCTCTTGAATGCTGGCCTGAAAATTAACATCCTTTCTGGCCGGATGTTTCTCCATTCACTCGATGTCTGTAGATCTCTAGAAGTTGAAATGATGTTCTTCAGATGTTTCATCCACAACCAACCTGGTGCAGTGCGCACTTCCTGTTGGAGGACACGTTCTCCTGTTGGGAGATTCATCTTCTTGTTTTGGGAGATGTCCAAATGTTGGGGGAGATGTTTCACTGGTAAAGGCAAAGTTCTCTTGTTAGGGAATACTAGTTGGTGGATTTTTGGGTTCCATCCAGAAGATGGTTCCTTCAGGCAGGAGGTTGTGTGTTCCAGGAGGTCCCATCGGGTAGGCGGTTCCTTCGGGCAGGTGGTTCCTTCAGGCAGGTGGTTCCTTCGGGCAGGTGGTTCCTTCGGGGAGGTGGTACCAGCTTCCTGGTGGTGCTATTGGGCACATGGCCGCTTCAGGCAGATGGTTCCTTCAGGCAGGTGTTTCCTTCAGGCGGGTGGTTGCATCTCAAGGAGGTTCCATTAGGGTGGTGGTTCCTTCAGCCAGATGGTTCCGTCAGGTTGGTGGATCCATCTCCCAGGTGGTTCCTTCAGGCAGACGGTTCCTTCGTGGAGATGGTTCCGTCAGGCCGATCTCAGGTGCAGACCCGTCCTGGGTTTCTGCCCTCAGCCGATGTCCATCATGTCCATCATGTCCATCTCCGCCCCCTTCATCTTCTTCTGTGATTGAAGACAAATTAGGGCTGTCGCTCGCGTTTATGTGTCGGCGAATCAGATCGTCAGCCCAGGTCTCATGATCTCATTGGTCCTCCGGGGATGATGTCATCAAGCTGTCAGGGCTCGCTGCTCGACGCCTAGTGACATCATTTCCTGCAAGGCCACAGGAATTCATCCTCTGATGACACTGACTACAGGCGCGTGTGTGTGTGTGTGTATGTGTGTGTGTGTGTGTGTGCGTGTGTGTGTGTGTGTGCGTGCGTGCGTGTGTGTACATGCGCATGTCCTGTATTAATCCCATTCAGTCTGACAGTAAATGTTGTTCAGGTTGAGAAATGTATTACCCTGCAGGGCGGGTAGCACTCTCATTCATCACCTCAGACACACACACCCACACACATACACACACACACACACACATGCACACACACACACGTTTCGATGTGTGTGTGCAGTATTTCTTCAGCGCTCATATTACAGCAGCAGCGGAGCCGGACCTGCTCAGCTCTGCAGGTGAATCATCGTCCTCCGAATGGACCTTCAGTCCAGATCTTCGGGGGGGGAGGCGTCATAAGGTCCGTCACACACACACGCACACACACCGTTTGTACACATGAAATATCCCTTTGCTTAGGGCGTTAAGTTGTTTGACGTTCCTCAAAAAAATGTTCTGCAGTTGGAAATGAATGGACCTCCTGCAGGGAGGGGGCGGGGTCTCGCCGCCGGCCCGTGTGCTTCGATTTCACGTCTAAATATAGACGCCAGAGTGATGAATATCTTTGCGCTTTTTATTGACTGATTGGTAAATGAAGCTGCCGATTGATTGGGACGGAGAAGAAGACGTTCCACTTTCCAGAAACACCAACCGGAGGGTAAACAGAAGATCGACTCGGTTGGTGGCGAGGCGGGTGGAGAGGTGGGGGTTCTCACGTGGCGGCGCAGCAGAGACCAGGTTCTCCTCTGCCAGAACGTGTTTCCTCTCAGGATTCTTCGACTCCTGACTCGCTAAAATCCACTGCTATAAAATCTCGGCTTGCAGAAAACGTTGCATCTACGATGTATATACTTCTTTTCCTTTGGGCTTTTCCCTTCAGGGGTCACCAACTTTCATTCCTCAGCTTTCCAGAGGAGAGGCTCTCGGATCACAGTGTCAATATGCAAACATGGAGATCCATGTCTAACCCTCATCTGTCAGCCTGTCAATCACCACTGCAAACAAGGGGTCCCACCTCCACGTTGGACTTCTCTCTTCACTGTCTCACAGCTTGCAAAATATCATCAGAAGTGATACTAATAGACCAAAAAAATTGCGTTTCGTTAAACTGGTGTTTCATTTTTTTCATGTATACCGCTTATCCTGGACTCCCAGCTGCCATTGGACAAGAGATGGGATTCGCCCTGGACCGCCAGGCGGCAAATATCAGGGTAACACAGACATTCACCCCCCAAATATACATACAGCTGTTTACACCTGTGCCATGTAGGGTCTCCAGTGAAGCTCCTGTTTTTTTTCGGACGGTGGGAGGAACCTGGATGTACAGTGACCCCTAGGATATGTGTAAACCTCTATTAGTTTTAAATACTAGAAAAATGCAAAATAGTAAGCAAGTATACTTACAGTTAAGGACAGAAAAATGAAAGGGAAAGGACACAGGGATTGTGTACACAGATTATAGAAACATATTTCAAATTTGTCTATTTTTTCTCATCAGCGGCGCTTTATTGTCCCGTCTGTGCTTTCCGGGATAATAAAGGAATAATGAGGGTGATCTTGAGCTGTGGCTCCTTCAGCCTCCATTTGCGGCGCTTCCCCCTCCCCTTCCTTCCCTCCAGGGCCGGCGGCGGCGATTAGAACCGGCCATCGCAGCGCCGGGCGCCATTTGTCTGCGGGTCAATGGTATTGACAGCGCCGGGTCCTGCTGGGAGCCCGAAGAGAAAATCAACAGGATTTATGTCCGCGCTGTGTTTTCTAACGGGAGGCGAGGAGCCACGTCCACAGCTGTTGTTTAACCGGACGCCGTCTCACGGGTCCAGTAATGCAATTCTTCTTCTGCGGGTGGTTTTGAGTTGCCGAGCTGCGGCGGCCGACGGCACACCAAGTACACAAAGCGATGGGGTGTGTGCCATCGGCAAGACACAGCCAGGTGGGTCTGGTGTGTCTTGCGTTGCTTTGCCTGCCTCAGGATGCCACTTAGAGGAAGCTCAGAGGGGGTAAAGAAACCACCAGCATTAATTCCCCTTCCCCTGGTGGCCAAACAGTGGAACCGCATCCCGGTTTTCAAGCCATTATGTCCGACGAGAAGTACCCAAAGTTTGGTCGAGCAGGTCTTGTAGACCTCGAGACGCCTTAAGCTCAGATGACAACTTCTAAAAGCGGCCCTTATCCTGATACTTTCAATTAATTGCACATTTTCACATTAGCTGTTTTAATTTTTACACCTTTATGGAAGCTTCTCCTGGCCCTCCCTACTTTGTGTCGTACAAACAGGTCATTATCGTCATTATTATCACAATCATCATTAGCATCATCCAAATGACACCAATGGCCGTGTCAACATTCTCCTCCGGTATTTTTGATGTCTCTCCTGGTTCTGCTTCTGATGCTCCATCAACTCCTTCTGAAGCGTCTCCCCACACATCGTCACTGTCATCTTGACTCAGGAGATTCTCTGCACTTTTGGTGGCCAGGTAGCCCATAAGGGCGATCCATTCCAGCGCGTCTTCGGGTTCATGTATCTCTGGTTCTGCTTCTGTTGGCCCATCCTTTGAGATCTTCGTAGGGGAACCGGGTCCTTTTGTGGTCTCTCCTTCTAAATATGTCCCTTTCTTGTTCTGACCGCCGGCAATCTCGTCCTTTCTGGTGGTCAAGCTTCCCATCAGGGCGAACCATTCCAGTGCACCCGGTGTTTCGGATGTCTCCGACGCTTCAAGTGCTGGGAGGGATCTTTCCGGAGCCTCCGCTGCTGTTTCAGAAGTTTCACAGGCTCCGTGGCAAAGGCCATCTTGGTCTTTGGACGTAGACTCGGTTGGACTTAGAGCGGCAGATTCCATAATGCGCTCTCCTTCTTGCTCGCTTGGTTTGAGGATGGTTTCGACACTTTTTGTGGCCAAATAGCCCACGAGAGCTGTCCAATCACACGATCCTGCTGCTTCAGACCCCTCAGCTGATGTATCAAGAGTCTCTGACGCTGTATCAGAAGCCTCCGCAGCCGGTTCTGATGGCCTCCCCAGCGCTTCTGACGTACCATCAGCTTCTGTCCTGGTCTCTTCTCCGTCCGTCTTCTCCTGGCCAAAGAGAGTCTCCACAGTCTTAGTGGCCAAGTAGCCCACGAGGGCAGTCCACTCCTGCAAGTCTGCCGACTCAGACCCTCCTGCTGCTGTTTCCGAAGTTCCAGGTGCCCCCAAAAAGGTCTCGGGTACAGTTGGAAAGGTTCCCGACGGTGTTTCTGGTACTGTCGTATTGCTTCCCGATGGTGTTGAGAAGGTTCCTGCCGCTGCTTCAGCCAGCGAATCAAGTGATACCTTGGCAGTAGCGTTATCTCCCGAGTCTACACTATCGTCCTGACCAGCCAGAGTCCGCACGCCTTTGGTGACCAGGTGTCCCACCAGGAAGCCGAGGATGAGGATGGGCATACTGTCAGTCGTGAAGGTCATTCAGCATCAGAAGGGAAACCCTGAAAACCTAAACCAAGTCTCGTCAATGTACATGGCTGTGGTTCTACTTTGAATATCCACTTTCTTCTTCTTCCTCCTTTTCTTCTTATGTGAGGATTTACAGCGTTGGCATCCGTGGAGTGGCATCACCTCCACTATCTTCCTGTGTTTTCACCACAGTGGGCTTGTTTCCACTGTCTTCTCCGCCTCTTTATCCTCCTCTTCGTCTCCTGTGAGGGTTTACAGCCTTCGGCCACTGAGGGGGGGGTTAGGGATCCAAGACGGCCCATCTGTCATAGAGGCGGGGCTACAAGGGGCATCTGTGATGTCACAAGGGGAGGTGGGGTAGCTGTGACCTCACCAACAAAAGCTGTGATGATTCGCGGCGCTCGGGACATTGGGAGCCCCTTCTGCTGTGAAGGAGAAGTTTCCATGTGATCACGCAAGGGGTCAGGGGGTCACGTAGACCCTTCGCACCATCATCGGGAATGTGATGGAGCACAAGAAGAAGACATGATAGACAGAAGGAACTGTTCTAAATATGTGTGTTCTCAGAAGAACAAAAACTGGATAAACCCTCTGGAAGACCGACGGTGAGCAAAGTTCGAAGAACGTTGTGGGCCAAAGGACAACTCAGTGACGGACATTAAATCTGAAACAACACCACTGAATAAGAAGAAAGGCCAGGACCTGGAGCTCTCTACAAACATTCCAGTTGGCTGCAGCTGAGAACATACTGGAGGTGGAACCCAGAAGAAAACATTCAGAAGAATGTTAACAGTTACCAGTCCATTTCGCCCATGTGTGTATGTATGTGTGTGTCTGTGTGTGTGTGTGTGTGCGCGCATGTGTGTATGTGTGTGTGCATGAATAGTTGGAACAACATTGTCCGACCGACAGGGTGGGTCGAGTCGTTACCTCTTATTGATGGAGATGAACTCAGTCAGGGATTGGAAGTGTATGTGTGTGTGTGTCTGTCTGTGTGTGTGTATGTGTGTGTGTGTGTGTGCCCTCGAAAAGTGAGAAAACATGCATGTAATGTCAAACTTTCTGTAACGAGAGCCATAAAAGACATGAAATCGTGAAAAGTATTGATTGTTTTCCTGCAGTCTCAGGCTCAGGATGGGGAAGGAACTGGGAAATGGTTCGGTCCACTACCAGCCCTCAGTTCTTGGACATTGGATGTTCCTCAGAAGGCCTGTTCTTGTCACTCTGCTGAGTTGTGAAGAGTCGTGGAACTGAACAACGTCAACCAGAACTGTGAGGAACTCCTGGAAACTAGCTTAACACGCTAACCTACTGTTTCTTGTGAGTGGATTATCTGGGAGGTCATCAACGCTGGATTATCTGGAGATGATCGGAGACAATGAGAGCCAAGAAGCTCTAGCAGAAGATAAATGATCCGACGCCAGTCGAGAATCGGAGCTTGAAGAACCTCGCAACCCTGGGAGTTTGAAAACATGTTCTCCTACTGTTCCTCCAGCTGTCAAGTTTACCCGAGGACCTCTTTCACTGTGTGAACGGTGAAGGTTCCCCAGGATGATTCTGAAGAACCCAATTTAGTTCTTGTGGCCGTCCGTGCTGCGATAGAGAGCTCCAACCAAACCAAATAACCGAGGCGTTCACAAAAAGGAACGGGCTGAAACCCCGGGCTCCTCCTGAAACCACTCCTGGAACTCATGAGGAGCTGCTCTGCAAGAACCTCAGGTTCACGGAGAACGTGGACACGCCTGCTGCCGCCGCACTGAAGACAACAGAAGTGCGTAGGAGGGGAAGAATCACGACGCTGCCATAAATACCACATATATCACGGGATGGGGGTGGTGGGGTTGGAGGGTCTGGAGCCAATCACATCCAGCGCTGGCCTGAGAGGTGGGGCCAGCACACCTGTCAATCACAACCACTCACACCTACCGGATCTTCAATGAACACAATGTCTGGACTCGGACGAGAAAAATCAAATAAATATTCTACGACAACATACAAACCCAAAATTCATTATTATACTTTGACACTTTGTATCACCTTGTAGCCGTGACAACAGCCCTTCTGCGAGGACTCGGACAAACACTACTGGTGGCTTTTGCGACATTTCCTCCGGGGGGGGGGGGGGGGGGGGCTTTGGAGGCGGGGCTACAGGAGATTGACAGCTGGGCCAAGACCTCCAAGGTGATTGACAGCTGGACTCGAGCTGGACGACCGAACGCCACTCAGAGGCGATGCCTCGGCGGAGGGGATCCAGGAGAGGAACGTCTCATGGCGCAGGCGGCTTTTCTCCTTTTTGGCCCTTCAGTCGTCATGGAAACCCTCCCAGACTCACCTGGGGTGGCGGCGGGGGGGCTGTGACTCTTTTCTGCAGCAGCTGCAGAGGCTCATCCGTCTCCTCGGTGAGAAGTTCCTGCTGTCAGGAAGGCACTGTCAGATGTTTGGGTGGTAGAGGTCCTCTCCGTGGGGCTGAACGCTCCAGAACCATCACTCGGACGACAAAGAGCGGACGCCGTTACCTGGATTTCGTTTTCGACCCCGGTGACGAAACTTGTCAACCCGTCTCGGGACGTCGGCGCTGCGGCGGGAGACGCTGTTGGCCCGAATTGGAAAAAAGGGGACGGACTGATAAAAGCGGACAGGCGTCACCGTGGCAACGCTTGGAAACACACTCACGGGCCAACTTCATTTAACACACTCATCTGTGTGTGTGTGTGTGTGTGTGTGTGTGTGTGTGTGTGTGTGTGTGTGGGGTGCTCAGCGAGGAGAGCATAAGCAGACTTCTTGTTCAGCTGTAACTCAGCACCCCCCACACACACACACACACCCCCGACCACCAGCTACATGAATACCCATGAAGAGCGAGGAGCGCTGCCAGCAGCTCCATTACAATCCTCCTCCTCCTCCTCCTCCTCTTCCTCCTCCTCCTCCTCCTGCTGCTGCTGCTCCTCTTCTTCACTTTGGATCAGCTCAGGCTAAACTCAGGCCACGACCTTTTTGGTTGACCCCCCCCTCGACGAGCAGGAACCTGATGATCAATCCCCTGGAGATCCCGTCACCTTCTCCACCCCGGGGGTTGGAGGATATGGCAGGAAGCACCTCGCGCCGTCCCGACGTTGCCAAACTTTATGTCTTTAATTAAAGATATAAAAGTTTAAACGCACCCCGACTTTATGACTCTCCGGATCCAGGATCTGGATGACTCACCGGCGGAACCTGCCGCCGGGTTCCACCTGTTTGTTTTTTTTTTTTTACCCGTTCCAACCCCTGCCTGCAGGGGGCGCCATCACACCTGGCGGCGGCGGCGGTGTGTGTGTGGACTAAGAACCGCAATCCGCTTCAGGTGTCATCCGGAGGGCCTCCGTCGTCAGGAAGGTCCCGACAGCACCTTGTGTGTGTGTGAAAGACCGTGAAAGTCCTCACAAAGATGTCATAACCCACATCTGTGTGCCCCCCCCCCCTTTGCATTTATTTCATTTTGCACCTCCCTTTCCAGTCAGGGAGGGGTGATCGCCCAACTGTCCTATCAGCTGCGAGGAAAGTTAAGCCCCGCCCCTCTCTCTCCCTCTCTCTCTCTCTCTCTCTCTCTTTCTCTCTCTCTCTGCCCCCCCCCCCCCCTGCAGGAGGGAGGGGGGGCAGTGAAAGTGGAGAGGCAGGCAGACGTGTTGCAACAGATGGCTCTACCAGCAGCGGCAGCGAGGACGCCGCCGCCGCCGCTCAGACAGAGAAGGGGAGAGCGAGAGGGAGGGGAGCCGGAGCCCAGTTAGAAAAATAGCCCGAGTGAGACTTGTGTTTCTCCTCCTCCTCCTCCTCCTCCCTTCATCCACCAACTCTCCCTCCCCGGGCAGGGAAGGCATGTCGGCCCCGACACAAGTTTCTCTGGATTTCACCGAGGGGATGACTTTGTGATCGGAGACCTCCCTCCTCCTCCTTCTCCTCCTCCTCCTCCTCCTCCTCCTCCCCGTGGGAGGGAGGAACACCTGCCGACGGCGAGGAGGTCCAGAGGCGGCGGCAGCGGCAGGAGGTACTGGACTGTTTTCTCTCCTCTGACTCTCAGGTCGTCATGATGCTCAGTTCTGCTCTACTTCGCCGTGAGGCAGCGGTCAAAGCAGCTTTGTTTCTGCGTGTGTGTGTGTGTGTGTGTGTGTGTGTGTTGCTCCACTTTCCTGCTGACATGAGTTCTCAGCCCGTACACTTGTTTGCAGCCGCGGGTTTCACGTGCCGCTCAAAGCGTGCGCGTGTTTTGTGCGTTTTGCTGTGTGTGTGTATGTGTGTGTTGCTTCCTGCTTGTCAAACACGTGGGTGTGTGTGTTTCAGCTGAGGTCAGTCCGGAGGAGGGAGCGAGGGAGGAAGGAAAGAGTGGATGAATGGAGGGAGGGCAGCGGAGGAAGGAAGGCCGATCCACCCCGCCTCGGCTCCATTAAAATCATATATTTCCTCCGGAGCCGGCGGGAATGAAAACAGGAGGATGAATAAAAGGGGCGGCGGACGGATGAGTCGAACGGCGAGCGAGAAACCCGGAGAGCCTTGTCACGGCGTCTGAAAGCGTCCAGGACAACCTGAGCGTCAAAACCTCATTTTTAAAATTTTAAATTCCCCAGAAAGAGCGCAAGAGAAAGAAAAAAGAAACCGATCTGTGATCGGCTGAGCTCCTGGGCGATCGGAGAAAAAAAAAGGAAAAAATAAAATCCCTCCGCTGCAGTGCATGCTGGGATTAGATAGTCTTGCTAGTTAGTGATATGGATGCTAACGCTAAGCTACCGTCTTAACAAACCACTTCTCAAGTTCGGTCATCCTGCTTGTTCCCGTGGAAACACAAAACTGCCGCCCCCTGTTGGCCGAAGGTGGCGCCTCAGGGGCGGGAAAAAGGGGAAACCGGTGGGATTTAGCTTCGTTGAACTTTTGAGAAGTTGCTTGGAAATGGTCGTGATGGCCCGGACGTTGATGACGATGGGACGTATGGGAAACCTGCAGGTCAGGGTTCTGGCCTAGCGCATCCAGCGTCAGGGCTCGTGGGATTGGTCGATTCACTTGTAGGGAACACGACTCTGATTTGACGGCTCAGTCCGGCCTCGGGGACGTACGGCCCTCATCTGGTACTTGAATTATAAAAAACTATTCAAAAATCGAGGCAAGCGAGAGAACTGTTCGTGGGGTTAGCGGTGTTAGCATTGTTAGCATTAGCCTGGACCCTGAAAGCAAAGTTTGTCCTGGTGTCGCCTCTCTGCTTGGATGTTGCATTCAAATACCGTCTGACATTTTTCCCGTTTTAATCCTCACGCACACACACACAGACACGCACAGCCAGTTGCCCATTTGCCTGGACTCGACACAAGACGGGCTGAAATTTAACCAAATCACTGTTTGTTTACTGATGATGCAACGCTTTCTGCTCCAAATACTCCTGAGTGCCGGCGTTCCTGTTCCTGACTCAGCAGGACCAGCCTGGTCTTTTTTTTTTTTTTTTTTCTTTCAATCTGGGGAAACAATCATGGGAAAAGCGGCTTAAATTGTTAAGAAATCACCTGACGCTTCCGAAAAAAAAAAAAAAAAAAATCAGCCAGGAATTCAAAATAAAAGCCTTTTAAATTTCAAAATAAACCAATTAGAGAGTCCCGTTCAGAATGCGGGATCAATTCGTGTGAAATAACGCCGCCGTTCTGAAGCAAAATCTGATTGGCCGCTGGCATGTCGGACGCTCATTTCCTGTTTTTTCTTTTTTTTCCCCAAATATGGAGCGGAGCGAGGATTGACCCTTGGTGTCTAATTAGAGAACTCTAATCTGCTCTAATCCGCGCCAGATTAAATAATATAGCATACATGTTCATTATCTGCTGCTGTGTGTGTGTGTGTGTGTGTGTGTGTGTGTGTGTGTGTGTGTGTGTGTGTGTGTGTGTGTGTGTGTGTGTGTTAGATTAAGCTTGGGCAACCAGTGACCAAATGGTAATGGTTTCTGTCAACATGGTTTCTGTCCTGACCACTGCAACACACACACACACATTCCCTGTCCGGTAAATGAGCCTGCTGGAATGTGAACGTGCACACACACGCACACACACACACACACACACACACACACACACACATACCCACACACACACTCTGGACGTTGGCGTCTTAAAGGTGCAGTCTGTCTGGTTTTGGCAGGAAATGAATGCAGTGATTGAGTTTTGGAGTGAAATGACTTGGATTTGGGTGAATGAGTTTGGAAGCAGCTGGACGAGAGGATCATCTCCAGCCTTCGTCTCCAAACATCTCCACCTGCTTCCTGGTCGCCCGCAGGTGATCATTGAACCCCGGAGCCCGTTCACTTATCATTTCTGGCAACGAAAATAATCGTTGAGTCATAAAACACGCCGGGGCCAGTGGGTCAGAGGTTCTCTCAGTGTTCGTCATGTTCTCCTGCACGGGATCTCCATGTTCAGAAGAAATCGTCTCTGAGGGGTGAATGATAGGCTAAATGGTTGGATGATTGACAGCCGCCTGTCCGAGTTAAACCCCGCCCCCTCAGTGCTGTGATTGGCTCCGCCCCGCGCTTTAAACACGAGCCTTTAAAACACGCCGGGCGTGCGACGCTCAGCTGACAGGCCTTTAGCTCCGCCCTCCCACGGTGCCGCGTTTCGGTCGTCCGACGATGATGCCGCCCTTTGACCCCGTGACCTTTCATTATCCGCCGGCTCCACTTCCTGTGTCTCATCAGTGACATGTGACCGTGACGCCACGTGTTGGTCAGGCCTCCGTCCCGCCGCTCCACCGCTCAAAGATCTCTCTTTGTCTTCAAACCCGACGCCTTCTTGGTTTCTCACAGCGCTGATAGGATTTGGGGATTTTAAGATCCTCTGCTGACGATTTGCTTACATCCCAGAAGTCTTTTCATTTATTTTATTTTATTTTATTTTTTTTTCATTTTATCACATTTCATATCTTTTGATTTCATTAACTTATTTTACAGCAGTTGATTTAATTTGATTTATTCATAAAATTAAATGTAATTAATTTCATGAATTTGTTTCTTTTATTTAATTCTTAATCATAAATCTGAATTTATTGCAGTTTATTTCATTTGATTTTATTTTGGTTTAATTTTATTTTATTTTATTTAATTTTTTCTTTGTATTTATGTTATTTTATGTTATTTGTCTTATTTTTATCTTTTATTATCGTTAATTTCATTTGATTCATATCCCTTTGACTTTTTTAAAATTTATTTTCATGTCATTTAATATACTCTAATATCATTTTGCTTCATTTATGTTACTGCACATTATTTTCTCAAGATTCATGTCAAGCACTTGCGAAGCCTCAAGTGTTGCCTGCAGCGCCCCCTAGTGTTCTGGAGGTCAGGGCACCACGCCGCTGGTTCGACGTCGCGGCCAATCACTTTCCTCCTTGAGATCAGGTGGGCATCGAGCCCCAGAACCCTCCGAACCCTGCGGACCCATCAGGATCCAGACGCTCTCGGGTTTCTCGCTGCTGACACAGGCGTTTTGAAGGAACCTCCTCTGGGACTCGGAGTGATTCATGACTTCTCCGTCCAGCGCCGGTGCAACCCGTTAACCCTTCGCTGCCACGACTGACAGGAACTGCATCGGCTGAAAAGGGAAAAAACACAGGCTTCTCCTCAGGAGACGTCCTCATGAGAGGACTCAGGCGTGTGCTGAGGAAACAATGTCATGAGAGGACACCAGGCTTCTGCCAAGGAGACGTCCTCATGAGAGGACACAAGGTTCTCCTGAGGAGACGTCCTGTTACGAGGTCTTCAGGCTTCTGCCAGAGGAGGTCCTCATGAGAGGACTCGAGGCTTCTGCCAAGGAGATGTCCTCAAAAAAAGGTGTCCAGGCTTCTGCTGAGGAGATGTCCTCTTGAGAGGACTCATGGTTCTGCCCAGGAGACGTCCTCATGAGAGGACTCAGGCTTGTACTGAGGAAACAATGTCATGAGAGGACACCAGGCTTCTACTAAGGAGACGTCCTGTTTAGAGGTCTTCAGGCTTCTGCCAAGGGACATCCTCATGAAAGGACTCAAGCTTCTCTTTAGGTGACGTCCTCATGAGGACTTAGGGATTCTGCTGAGATGTCCTCATGTGAGGACTCCAGGCTTCTCCAAAGAAGACATACTCATGAGAGGATTCAGGGTTCTCCTGAGGAGATGTCTTGTTAAGAGGTCTTCAGGTTTCCGCTAAGGGACATCCTCACGAGAGGACTCAAACTTCTCTTGAGGAGACGTCCTCATGAGGACTTAAGGATTCTGCTGAGACGTCCTCATGAGAGGACTCGAGGCTCCTCCCAAGGTGATGTCCTCAAAAAAGGTGTCCAGGCTTCTGCTGAGGAGACGTCTTCATGAGAGCCTCCGGGCTTGTATAGCAGAGACGTCCTCATGAGGAGACTCAAGGTTCCCTCAGGGAGACGACCTCATCAGAGGACACCAGGCTTCTCCAAAGGAGGTCTCCAGACTTCTGCCAAGGAGACGTCCTCATGAGGACTCGAGAGTTCAGAATGAGAATCCAAATCGGAATAAACTTTATTTATCCCTGAGGGGGAATTATGGGATAAATAAGATTTCCGATGAGATGTCCTCATGAGAAGACTCTAGGCTTCTCCAAAGGAGACGTCCTCATGAGAAGACTCCAGGCTGCAAGGGTCAATCTGAGGTTTGGAAAGTCCACTGCGTCGCAGATTTAGCCGACGCTGCAGTTTGAAACCTCAAGCTGCGTCACTGCAGCGTCCCACGGCTGGAGAACCCAGGAGCGGCAGAGCCTAGAGGGCGACCACGTTGGTGGCGGCAGGAAGTGAAACCCGGTGACGGCAGCAGGAATCAGCCGTTTCCCGAAAATGATGTTCTTCCTCCTCCCTTCCATCTCCGTTTAGCCTTTCCAGGTTCTTCCCATGATCTCCATCCACCTCCCACATTCCCAGCAGCTCCTCTGAAGACATCGCTTTGAATCAGAGGGTTGTTTGATTGACAGCTGACCCGTCCAGATTAAGCCCCCCCCCCCCCCCCCCCCCCCCCCAGCATCGGAGATGCAAACACGATTTGATGTTTATTCCAAAAACTGGATCTGCTTCTGAACCCCAGCTGTGGATCCAGACTGTTTACCACATCAGAAGCACAGGTGTCAGAAGGTTCTGGAGGTTCCACGTCCCCGGAGAACCAGCTTTGGATACGATGAGCGGAGGAAACCACACCACTGCAGACGAATCTGATGAAAGCTCTGCGGTAAATTTGTACTCCGGAAACCTCCGGGCTCAAGGTTGAAACCATGGCAACGCAGCGTGGTGACCTTTGATCCCGTGCAGCCCGGGGCCTGATACACACACACACACACACACACACACACACACATTCATGAGTGCGTGGCCTCCCCGTCATTGATTGACATTATCCAATGGCTGAACTCCAGTCAGATCGGGTCAACTGTAGTCATTTGATCAAGATGATTCTCCTGGAAGAGTTAGAGGAGGCCACAAATGGAAGCTGTGAAAACACATCCTGCGATTTTTCATATGAAGGATTTTCCACGTATTCGTCTTTGGTTCTTAAGGGTTGGATGGTTTTTGCCACCGGCCGCAGTTCCCCCCGTGGCCTGCAGGGGGCGCCGCTCTTAAATCTCCCATCAGTCTGATTATCCTTTTCACGCCGGTGCAGCGAGAAGGTCAGAGAGCGGCTCCTTCTGATTGGTGCTCGCCACCCACGCCCCGCCACCCTCCCCCTCCTCTACCTCTTCACTCCCGGGAGCAGAATTGATGAAATTGGTAATTGTTATAGACTCAGCTGCAGCCTGGGGGGGGAGGGGAAGGGATGCTGTTAACAAATGAACACTTTGTAATCCAGCAGTGACATCACTGCAGCCCAGGCTGACTCAGTTACTGACTGGATTGTTGTCCGAGTCAGATACCGATTCACTCATACGCTGACCATCTTCTTCATTGACTGATTCATTGACTCACTGGCTGACAAAGTCACCCACAGACCCAATCACAGAGCGACTGATTCACTAACCGACTCAATAGCTGGTTCACTGACAGTCAGTCGCTGAATCATTTGGCGACTCAGTCACCCACAGGCTCAATCAATAACAGATTCAACGAATCACTGGTTCAGGAACTGAGTCAGACATGGAATCATTTGGTGACTCAGTCACCCACAGGCTCAATCAGTGACAGATTCAACGAATCACTGGTTCAGGAATTGAATCAGACACTGAATCATTTGGTGACTCACTGACTCAGTCACCCACAGACTCACCAACCAACTCAATAAGAAACTCAGCGAGTCTTACCGCTTGTAACTGAATCACTGAATCATTCAATTGTTTAGCTGACAGTCCATTTCTGAGCGATCCAAAACTAAGTGAGCGACAGATTCATTTATGCGACTGACTCACCGAACGACTCACTGATGGTTTTTTTTATTGGAACTTAAAAGACTTCTACTCCATTATCCTTCTTTTTTCCACGTGCCTCCCGAAACATCTTTCTCTGGGGCCGCGTTCCTCCCTGACTGCTGTTTCATCTGTTCCGCGGCAAATGTTCTCCTTCAGCGGTCGCGCTGATGTCGATCCCCCTGAGAAACGATGTGAAAATAATTTGCTCTACAGCGCTGAATGTTCTCAAACCCGGGGTCAGAGCCATCACGCCCAGGTTAGCTTCAACAGAACATCAGATTTGAGACTCCGCGCTCCCTCCTCTGCTCCTCTGACTCCCCGAGGACGAGGACTGTCTGCACGACTCTGCGTCACAAAGTTCGTGTTCCTTCTTTTTCCACGTTCTTAAGAATCTAATTGTTTGAGTAAAGCCTCAGGAGGAGGGCCTTCACTGACAGAGTGGGAAATCTCTGTTGTGGTTCCACTCTGTCAGAAACTAGGTGGAGTATTTTGGGATGTCGGCGGTCTCCGGCGACCGTTGTAAAAACCCCCCCCAACACACACACACGTGCACACACACACACACACGTGCCACGACGGGTCCCCCCCCCGAGACACGGGAGTCATGGACGACCTTCATCTGAGACACACTTCACTTCCTGCTTCTGTCAGTCCGTTTCTGCTCAGCTTGTCAGTGCTAATGGAGCCCTGCAGATAAACACACACACACACACACACACACACACACAGACACACACACACACACACACACACAAACCAGAAACCGAGTTAAACTCTGGAGCACTGTCTCCAGGAGAGATACGGAGTCGGTCACTGTGTGTGTTTGTGTGTGTGTGTGTGCATGTGTGTGTGTGTGTGTGTGAGAACCGGGTTGATGCTGAGGTGATGAAGACCTCCGAATCAATCACTCACTGAATGACTCACTGATCGTTTTTTTTTATCGTAATCGAAAAGAAATACATTTCCGATCGGCTGATTGGAAACGCGGTCCAAGCCGAGGATCCACTTCCTGTTTTAGCCTTTTTCAAAATAAAAAAGGCCGGATATAAAACTTTGAGCAGATCCTGAAAATAATCAACTGATTTACTCACAAATGTTTCTTGTCAACAGAAATGAGCTGGAACAGGAGCCTAATGGAGATTCTGTGTGTGTGTGTGTGTGTGTGTGTGTGTGTGTGTGTGTGTGTGTGTGTGTGCGCGCGCACATTTCTAATCCACTCAGAGAAAACACAGAGCCTCAGATGAGTTTATCATGTGACGCTCGCCCTCCAGCAGACTCTTCCTCCTCCTCATCACTCGAAGACGAGAACCTCTTCATCACGTGAAACCGCGTTCACTTCCTGCCTCGAAAGGTGTGAAGCAGGAAACAGGAAGTGCAGCAGCGAACACAGGAAATGAACGCAGTCGTGGGAGAGGAGGAGGATGAGGTGTGGAGCACAGGTGGAAAAAAGACACACACACACACACACACACACACACTCTCATAGGCCCCCCAATCACACACACACACACACACACACACACTCTCATAGACCCCCCCATCACTCACACACATACACACACACACACACTAATAGCCCCCATCACACACACTCATAGCCCCGTCACACACACTCATAGCCCCATCACACACACTCATATCCCCCATCACTCACACTTCTAGCCCCCCCACACAAACACTCACACTCATAGACCCCCCCCCACACCCACACACTGGTAGCCTTCACACAAACACACATACACACACACACAGACATACACTCATAGCCCCCATCACACACACTCATAGCCCCAATCACACACACTTGTACCCCCCCCACACACATACACACTCATAGCTTCCACACACACACACACACACATTCATAGCCCCCACACACACTAACAGCCCCCCCACACACACTTAGAGTACCCCCACTCACAGCCCCCCATCACACACACACACTTACAGCCCCCCCATACACACACTCATAGTCCGCCCAATTACACACACACACACACTCCGCCCCCCACTCTCTCTCACACACTCACACACACTCAGAGCCCCCACCACCTCCATCACTGCGGCTCCCACCAATCTTCATAAAGTTCTCTCTTCATCTTCGGTTCTCTGCGAAACCCCAAAACCGACGTCAGCTGGAGGAGCAGGGAGCCCCCCCCCCCCCCCCCCTTATCCCCCACCATCTCAGGAGAACCAACAAACCCTCAGGAGGTCCACTGAGGAGCCTCTCCAGAAGGTAGAGGCCCCAGTTCCTGCAGGAGGTCCAGGTGCTGATCAAGATGCTCAGAAGGAACCAGAATCCAGCGGAGAAAAGCTTCTGCATTTTCTCTCTTCCGGCTAATTGTTTTCTGCAGACGTTGTCCTCCAGGGGGCGCTCTGTGACCCCCCCCACCTGACAAACCTTGAACCACATCAACCCAAGGTCCTGGTCCTGGTCTTGGTCTTGGTCCTGGTCCAGTTTTCTGACCCCCCTCCCCATTCCCTGCAGACACTGAGCCCTGCAAACAGACCACCAGCCCGGCTAATTGGGGATGTTGTATCAACTCCCTCGTGCCTTTTTCTTTCTTTCATTTCCACACACACACACACACACACACACACACACACACACACACACACACACACACACACAGACGCCTCAGTGGGAATTGGCAGCTCAGAGCGAATTGAGAGAGAAGGCAGAAAGTCATTACTTCTCGCTACATTGTATGTGTGTGTGTGTGTGTGTGTGTGTGTGTGTAATCCCACCATCAGTATGCTGGTCAGGCTTTTTAACAGAAGGAAGGAAATTGGAGGGGGGGTAGAAGGGGGAGGGCAGGCGTGGGTCCAACATGGACTCCTTTTGATTACAGATGGTAAATGTGCCTTTGGTCACCTCCTCTTCCTCCTCCCCTTCATCATCATCATCTTGCCTCCTCGCTCTCCAGGGGCTGGACGTGGACGTGAGAGGAATGTGTTTGTTTGCGTCTCAGCTGAACTTTGAGCGTCTCAGGAGGAGATCAGACATCCCCCATCACAAGCAACCCCGCCACCGGTGCATGAAATGCCACGTTCGGGGAGGGTCCAATCAGATGGGGCTTTACTTCCACCTGGTTGCGGGCCTGGTTCCTCCCCCTACATGTCCTAACAACCAGCACGGGACTCCAGTCAGCAGCAGCAAACGACTATCCTGGTGTCCAGAAGACTTGGTGTTCATTTGTCCTGGTGTCTAATTGTCTCGATGTCTTGGTCTCCGGGAGTCTTGGTATCCTGGTATCCTTGCATCCAATGGTCTTGTAGTCCCAATGTTCAGGTATCCTGGTATAAACCCATTCAGGTGTCTAGAAGTGTTGTGCTCCAGGTACTCCAGTATCCAAGTGTTCAGGTATCCTGGTGTCCAATTGTCTTGATGCTCTGGTGACGAGGTGTCTTGGTGTACAGGTATCCTTATCTGTAGGTGTCATTGTCTCCAGTGGTCTTGATATCCTGGGGTTCAGGTACCCTGGGATCCACGTGTTTGGGTGTCCAGAAGTCTTGGTTTCCAGGTGTCTTGGTGTCCAATTGTCTTGATTGCCAGGCACGTATCCTGGAATTCAGGTCTCTTAGTGTCTTGGTCTCCAAGTCTCCTGGTGTCCAATTGTCTTGATGTCCTGCTGTCCAGAGATCTTGGTCTCCAGATATCCTGGTATCCAGTGGGTATTGTAGTCCCGGTGAACAGGTTTCCTGGTGACCACATGTCCAGGGGCTCAGGTGTCCAGAAGTCTTTGTCCAGGTAGTTTGGTTTTCAGTATTCTTGGGGTCTACTTGTTGCGATGTCCTGGTGTCCAGGAGTTTTGGTGTCCTGGTCTCTTGGTTGCCAGGTATCCTTGCGTCCAATGGTCTTGTAGTCTTGGTGTTCAGGTATCCTGGTATCAACGCGTCCGAGTGTTCAGGTGTCCAGATGTCTTGTTCTCCTGGTACTCTACTGTCCAAGTGTTTAGGTATCCTGGCATTTAGGTGTCCTAGTGTCTTTGTCTCCAGGTATCCAGGGGTCAGGTATCCTTATGTCCATGTATCCTGATGTCCAGTTGTCTTGATATCCAGGTGTCCTGGCTTTAAGGTATCTTAGTATCTTGGTCCTCGGGTATCCTAATCTCTGGGTCTCCTGGTGTCACCCTTGTTCAGGTGTTCAGATGTTCAGGTATCAGGTGTACAGGTTCCGTCTGTTGCACGCCATGGGGATGCTAGCATTGCTCGTATCTGCTAGCTAACATGCGCTAGCATCAACCCCCTGGTGTTGCCACGGTGACGCTCGACCGATGGTCATTCAGCGGCGATCGTGCCGTCGTTCAGGAAGCAGCCTCTCAAAAACAAGTGGCGCGCTGGATGTGAGTGAGCCGCCTGTCAATCACCGGGACGACAGGCTGTCAATCAATGTCGCGGCAAGGCTGTCAATCAATCAGACTACAAGTTGTCAATCAAAAGTGTAGGAAAAAGACGGTATGGTAAGATATGAATAATCACTGAAAATTTTATATAAAATAATATTATATTAAAAATGCTTAAGACACATTTTTGTTAATATATTGTTTATATATATATATATATATATATATATATATATACATAATGTATGCACATTATAAATGTATTTTTGCGATTTTCCTCGAATGCCTTGTATTGGAGACCGAGATCCAACCCATTCAAACAATGACTGTATGTGTGTGTGTGCGTGTGTGTGCATGCGTGCACTAGTACGTGTGTGTTTGTGTATATGTGTGTGTGTGTGTTTGTGACCCAGTAACAGGAGCCTCGCATTCCTGATTAATGATGCAGGTCGAACCCAAACAATGAACACAAACACACAGAAACAGCCGGAAGCGGTTTGTGGGTTCACTTCACACACACACGGACACACACACACACACACACACACACACACACACATCCACACATGCGCACGGTTCCCACGTATCACACTTGTGGGGTGAAGGTGTTACATTCAAGGGCGTATGCAAGCTGACAGTTGCTTCAGTGCAAGAAGAAAGCCACTTCCTGTGTGTGTTTGTGTATGTGTGTGTGTGTGTGTGTGTGTGTGTGTAATCTACATCAGTCTCATAATTTTGAAATTATAATCTGGATGGAGATACCTTCTTCACGCTTTGGTATTTCCAAAATCCTGCTTTTCTATTCCCGAGCGAGCCAACCCCATCATCATGTGATGTAACCTCCTCTTCCTCGCTGCTTCTTCTGTTTTTGCGTCCCCGGCGACGATGTCGGACGGGAGAGGCTTCTGTGAGGTCCGGGTTTCCATGGCAACCATTTGTGATTACGCGCAGGTCCCGGAGGAAGTTGGAAGAAGCTGCCGTGCGGCGACCAAGCCGAGGCCGCTCCTCCTCTTCCCCAGTGACATTCACGACGACGCACATCTCAAACGTGTGTGACCACTTGTGGGAATGTAGACGGTAACCATGGCAACAAGAATCACCGACAATACTAACGCCCCCCCCCCCCCCCCCAAGTTGTCAGTTCTGTGTTCTCCAATCACCTACTAAAGTCCAGATGGAGAGTCAAACATGACCCCCGTCAACACCTGTCAATCACAACCCGCAGATGTAGCTCGCCTTGCTAACAGAGCCAAAATGGCGGCGTGACGAGCTGGAAGACAGCGGGTTTCCGCCTCGGGGACGTTCCCTGGGGGCGCCGTCGTTACGTCCTTTTGAGGAACCTCCAGAGCAGAACCTTCAGTCGGAGCTTCTCCGGGTCCTGTTTTGGCGTGTGTGTGATGCCTGTGCTAAAACACACAAAAAAAAACTAAAAATGTAATTACATAATAATATCACAATAATAGGTTGTAATATCACTAAATCTGTCTCTGCCCTTTTTGAATACATCATTCATTTTCTATCGATTGGCTCCAGAAACGCTTCCCCTCCGCAGACCTCGGCGCTCAGCCCGGTCTATTACACATTCATTACACCGCAGATGGTTTTTACAGAGATTCTGATCGCTCCGCCGTCTTCTCTCAGGGACGGAGGGATGGAAGGATGGAGGGGGACGGCTGGTTTGTTTCAAAGCTCGTCATTTTTTAATTAGAGCCGGCTCGATCGGGGGGACGGAGGAGGAGGAGGAGGAGGAGGAGGACGCCGATCACTGAAATGTTTAGAATATCAACATTTGAGTGACATGGGGTTTAGAGATGATGTCACATCCTGTTTCCGAAGGAGGCGGCTAGCGGCTAAGCTAATGGGAGTTGGTGAGGTTTCACCAACACGGCCTGTTTGGGTGCACATGGTGCACCTCCAGGTTCCCTCCGGAGTTCTTAAGGGGTTCCTCACCTGGTTCTTTAGGGGTTCCTCACCGCCGAGACGCCACGGCGCCTCCCGGAGGCTGAAAGTGGCGAGCGGCCAGACGTCTGTGAGAGGAGGTGGAGAAAAGGCCAGAAGGCAGCTGCTCCTCTTCCTCCTGCTGTAAAAGGAACAGCTGTTGGAGGGACACACACACACACACACACACACACACACACACACGGAGGTGTAAGGGAAGACCAGGACCTCCTCCTCCTGGAGATGTTGGAGGACAGAGGGTCCGCACAACATCAACGTCCACGTCACCATTTGATCTCAGACCGGCTTATTATTGATCAGATTGGTTTTTAATCAGCAGATATTGATAACGTCCAGACTTCTTTACACTCCCAACACACACACACACACACACACACACACACACACACACACACACCGCAAACACCGCCGCCCTGGAGAGATTCTCCATTTCCTGTCGGCCTCGCCAGCTTGCTGTCACCATGTTGATTTACTGTTGCCTTACCTCACCTGTGGAGCTGTGTGTGTGTGTGTGTGTGTGTGTCTGGGAGTCTGTGTGTGTGTGCAGTCATATATATATGTGCACGTGTGTGTGTGTGTGTGTCCCGAGGCTGCACACACACACACACACAGACTCAGGTGGATGGTGAGCAGCAGCCAACAGTTTCCATGGTGTCACTGTCATTGTGCCAACTGACTACCATAGAAGTGTGTGTGTTTGTGTGTGTGTTTGTGTGTGTGTGTGCTTGTGTGTGTGTGTTTGTGTTGGCAGGCATCCTTACAACATGACTGTGTGTAAACATCTTTAGTCCCATTAACCTTGGACTGATGCTTTTATCATTTAAGTAAAAAAGAAACCATCTGTCAATGTCGTCTGGTCCGGATCTGGATCAGGACCAGGACCAGGACCAGGACCAGGTTCTGGTTCAGGACCAGTTTGTTGTTGGACGATAAATGACATTGACGCTATCTGGTCCTCACAGAGGCAGTAAACCCCTGCTTGTTTGTTTCAGGTCCGTGGAGAGCTGAACACACCAGTGACCCCCCAGCGTGAACTCACTAGGTAACACACACACACACACACACACACACACACACACACACACACGACACAAGTCGTTGACTGTGTTCTGACATAGTAGATACACGTGTTATCACACAGGATAATCATTGCTGGAGCGTTGTTGGAGTAATCTGAGTATCAGGTGTGGACTGTGTGTGTGTGTGTGTGTGTATGTGTGTGTGTGTGTGTGTGTGTCTCCTCCACGAGCTCTTGCATGTTTCCGCTCTGTCTTTCTCAGCAGTCAAAGGTCAGAAGGTCAAATGCACTGAAGCTAACCCGCTAACTGATTAGTTCTGCCTGCTGCTGCCAACAAGGCGGGCTGTGGGAGACACACACACACACACACACACACACACACACATGTGCGCACACACACACACACACACACACACTCCTGGTGCCAGGGCTCAGCGGCTGCCGTCACTCTCCCTCTTGGTGGATCTTGTTTCTGAAGCGCCTCGGCGGCTCCGTTGCTGGACACGTTCCATTTCTTCTTCTTCGTCTTCTTCTTTGCACCCTCGCTCATTCATGACGAACATTTAGGCTGCTTTTTCCATCATAAATTTTCATTTCAATTATATTTTAAAAAGGAAATAACAAAATCAGAAGTTGTGAGCTCCCAAAGGTTCCACTGTTAGCCTAGCTTAGCATAAACGCAATGTAACCTGCTAACACCATGTATTATACTGCATGGAAACTGTAAATAATAAAACAGCTAGTTTTAGTTCCCTTGGGGATGCCGAACGCCACGTTGTCGTGGTTGACCAGGCCATCCTGACCGGTGCGGCGGCGGGAACCAAAGGGGGCGGAGCTTAGCGAAGCCTTCGTCGGGAAGTGATTCACTAACTTTTTAGCGAATCCCCTGGAGGAGCAAAATGCAAACAGCATCAAGTCACTGACACAAACATCCTTTTTATGCCCGTTAGTGCGACTGTAATTGCAGACCATAATAACCAGCATCCTACCTTGTTACCATGACGACAACAAGGGAGAGTCAGTCGCTGTCCTGGTTTCCTTCTTTGACTTTATCCCCGAAACTGTCATCATGTGTGATTTGAATCTGAAAGCTTTTTTTGTTGTGTGATGCACACACACACACACACACACACAGCCACACACACACACGATCAATGCAGTAATCAATGTGAAGAATACTGAGCTTTTTTTTTCCCTTGTGCAACAAATTAATTTCGAAATCGACCGTTGATTAAAAAGCCTCCAAATTAAATAGTCTGATGGATCTCAGGGGGGTTTGATGTAATGCAGAGTTGAAGTTTGACCCCGGCTGAGCTCCGTGACCCTTGACCCCTCCTGACCCCCTCAGGGTCGAGGTAAATAGCAGAGGGGAAGTGATGTCATCAGGGGTCGCCAACGGCGGCTCAGAGCAAGCCATCATGGCTTCACCCCCACCAGACTCCATTCACAAAACAGCCCTTTTTAGAGCCTCTTCATGTGGACACACCCCCCCACACACACACACACACGCACAACCACCCACACACACACACACACACACACACACACACACACACGGTCAGCAGAAGGTCACCTGTTCATCGGCGTCTCTCTGATCCGATTAATGCCGTAAAAAAAAAAAAGGGTTGTCGGGAGTGGTGGCGGCAGTGCTGTGGCCTGCCGGTGATGTCATCAGCGCAGACACGGCGGCGGGTACTTTGTTCCCACACACACACACACACACACACACACACACCCCTCGAACCCCGGCGGTTTAAATGACGCAGTGTGTCCTCGGTGCAGGAACGCGTTTCCAGGAGGAACGCTGGCGAGACACCAACGTAACCAAGGGTTGGACGGCTCTACTTTACTACAGTGTTATTACACCGCAATTTAAAGGGGAAGCTCGTGTGTGTGTGTGTGTGTGTGTGTGTGTGTGTGTGTGTGGGGTGTTCCCTCTTTGGTCTTAAAAATAGTCAGTTGGTTTGTTGAAGGTTCTCACCTGTCTTCAGGTGTGAATGAAAAGGTGAAAGGTTAGATGTCTGTGATTGACAGCTGACCCAGTGATTGACAGCTGACTGCTGTGATTGACAGCTGATCCAGTGATTGACAGCTGACTGCTGTGATTGACAGCTGATCCAGTGATTGACAGCTGACTGCTGTGATTGACAGCTGACGGCTTCTACATCAGAGCATCGAGTCTTGCTTTAATTCCCTCCCGACCCCAAAACCAGACTCAACGCCGTCCCACCCTAAGCCCCGCCCACCAGCCCTGTCCAATCAGATTTCGCAGTTTGATCAACAGATGAACGGATGAATGAATGACTGAAAAAACGTGCAGTTTGTGTGGAAGTTATTGTTCCCCAGTACTTTACTCTCATAATGGCCCCTCCTGAATAATCACTCTGTCATAAGCGAAGCCTTGGCGGTGACACCCGCCGTCTCCGGGGGCGACTGCAGGCGATGGAGCTGTTGCCGTAGCGGCCGGCGGCGTGCTCGACGCCAGCTCCAAGCCAGCTCCGCGCCTTATTTTTTTATTTCTTTATAGGTCACTCCGGACGTGGGCAGATTTTATTCAGGTTAATGGAAGGAGATAACACACACACACACACACACACACACACACACACAAATACATGCAAAACTCATACAGTCTGCAAGACACAAATATGAGTACCAGCGCTGCTGGAAAGTGTGTGTGTGTGTGTGTGTGTGTGTGTGTGTGGGTGTGCCAGAGGTGAGTGTTTAACATGATCACAGCTTTGTAATGGAGACAGTAATTACATCCTGGCAGCCTGCCGACACACTTCACCTGCACTGACACACACACACACACACATATACAAACACTTGCAGGTTGGTACTGCTAGCTTTGTGAGGACTCCGGCTGACAGCTCCCCCCACCCTGTTGCCTTCACGTGAGTCCAGGTGATCCGGTTCAAGCCCGAGGCTGACGTGAACCCGCGGGCCAATCAGCTGATCCTGGGTTGGTCACATGACCCCCCCGGCGTTCCGGGACCTGCCCGTGCACGACCGCCCCGCGGCGCTCTGTTGCACGAGTGACGCCACCGTGTCAAAAATAATGATAAACGGCGTGGCTGGGAAATGACTGGTTGTGACTGTAACCATAGCAACCAAAGTTGTTTGTCTAAATTCTAGGCTCTAAAATTACTCGAACCCTGTGTTTTCGCCCCCCACCCCTCACACACACACACACACACACACATTCCAGCTTGTAGCATAATGAGATCCTGGCTCAGACGATTCTAGACCTCATTAATTGAGAAATCATCACGTTTCGGGTTCCACGGTAACGCCGCTTTGGGTATCCATGGTAACATGGCCCCGGGTTCAGAAGGTCAATAAGGTCCAATGTTGTGACTTTGCCACCAGCTAGCATCGTCGCTAACGAAGGTCTTCTGACCTCTGGAGATCCGGCAAAGGTGGACCATTAAACCGAGAACGTGGTTCTAGAAAAGAAAAATAATTGAAATTTGTAAAAAAGTTTAGAAGAGAATTTAATAAATCCCAGAATATTGATGGGACACTTTAATATTAGAAGATAAAACACCAGTAAAACCTATGAATTGCCAATGTTGAAGGTTCTCTGGTTCACAACATGGAGAACCTGGAAGATGAAGATGAGATCCATCCCTCTGCTCTCTCACTCCCTCTCTTTCTCATTTGAAGTATAAAAGAGGTGAAAGGTCGCACTCAGACATCTCACATGGATGGAGAGATGGAGGGATGGAGATGGAGGGATGGAGATGGAGGGATGGAGAGATGGAGGGATGGAGAGATGGAGATGGAAGGATGGGTTGTTGAGTTGCAGGACGTGGACTGTAAATGATGTTCTGTATTTTAGATGAAGTTTCAGTTTTCATGACCTATTTATGCAGTGTGGTGTGTGTGTGTGCGTGTGTGGTGTGTGTGTGTGTGTGTGTGGTGTGTGTGTGTGCGTGCATCCATGTACAAACCCATACATATATTCATACTCCTGCCTTTATATATATATATATATATATATATACATACATATCCATATGTGTGTGTGTGTTGTGTGTGTCTTGAGTCGCTGGTTCTGGTCCTCCATGACCCAGGACCAGAAGGTTCTGAGGTGAAGTTGATCTGACGGTCTCGTGTTCAGCTCTGAATCTGTGATGGGCTGCCAATCTGCCTCCTCCTCCCCGGGAGGAGATGGACCTCCAGAGCTCCTCCATGAGATGGACCTTCAGAGCTCCTCCATGAGATGGACCTCCAGAGCTTCTCGAGGTGGAGATGGAGCTCTGAAGGTCCTCCAGGAGAAGATGGTCACCACAGCTCCTCCACATATATCAGAAGTGTGTGAAACGGTTGTTCTCAGATCGCTGCTGCTGATTGGCCGACAGATGTTAGCTAAAATCACCGCTGCTGTTAGCTAGGTAGGGTTTGTCCACTAGGGGGCGCCGGAGGCTCCTGATGGATGAAGATGTCACATGATCAGCTGTGGAGTGGATCAATCAACACCGGTCATTGACACTGATCGGAGGTCACATGACCTTTGACCTCTGACCTCCCTCATCTGTCCAAGCTGCGTCTTTTTGTTTTCTCTCCGTTCTGAAAACAAACAACCCTGCAGAGAATTCCCAGAGCGGGGGGGGGGGGTGATAGAGCGCTGGAAGAGGAGAGGAAAAGTGACAGAGGGGGGAGGAGAAGATGGGAGGAGGAGCAGCGGCGCTTCAGCTGTTGGATGAGGAGAACGTGCCGTCGTCGAGGGGAAGTTGCTGTTGCCACGGGGATGTTTGCTGCATTTTGGCGCCACGGTAACGGCTAGCAGGACGCGAACGGAGGAGGAGGCCGGGAGGAGGTGGGCGGGGAGTGAAACACAACGGAGAAGTGTCGCTTCCTGTCTCAGGCTTTACCGAAAACATCTTTTTTTTTTCCCCCAGATGTCTTCTTTTTCCAGAATCCTCTTTCGGTGTTATGGAGCATCTGAACTTCTCGATCCAGATCAGAATCTTTTATTTTGAAGGACGTGTGAGTTGAGGAACCAGATCCACCTGGTTCTCCTGTCCAGGGACAAGATTCTAATATTCACGTGGTATGCATGCATGTGTGTTTGTGTGTGTGTGTGTGTGTGTGTGTGTGTGTGTCAGGACGAAAGGTCTTGTTTTGAAACTGTTGTAATTTGTTCTTCTGAAGTTGAAGCTGAAAGTTTTGTTTGAGGCAGAGGGATTCCTGTTGTCCAGGGTCGGTGTGCGGGTCCATGGGGCCTGGGGGACCAAGGGGAGGCTTCAGGGGGCCTCAGGGGTCTCTGGGGGTCTCTGGGGGTCTCTGGGGGTCTCTGCAGGCCTCAGGGGCCGGTTTATTGATCAGGAAGCCTGATCTGATGGATCACTGACCAGGAATTTCCATCCTGGTGCGTCTGAGACACGGGCCACTGTACGCTACGCAGATTTGTTACCATGACGACCAGGAAACAATGCTCCGGCCCCATGACCTTTGACCTCAGGGACGTGACCTTTGACCCCATGCGGCCCGGCAGCTGCGCGCCACCATTAGCACCGCACTTCTATTAGATTCGGCCTCATTTTCACCCGCAGCCCGGCGGCGACGGGCTGCCTGGGCGCCGTGGCAACCAGCCCAAGCCCCGCCCACTTAGCATGAATATGAATGAATCGTCCTTCCTTCGGGTCCCTCCTCGTCCCCCCAAGTCTCTCATCCCGGTCCTTCTTCCTCCTCTGCTCCCCCCTTTATTGTTACAATTGTCATTTTAATGTCAGTGTGAAGTCCTGTGTCGCCAAGGCAACAGAGTCACGACATCAAGGAGGTGAGAGAAGTTATTTATCGGGAGAATATTCAGATTTAGGATCTGGGGCTTCTGTTTCCGTCTGAAATGACAGATACAGGAAGCAGCGGATTCGGGTGCAGGCGTACAGTCATGTGACCAACGCCCCCCTCAGCATCAAGCGCATTTTTACAACTAAAAAGAAAGAATCTAAAAGAAAATAGAAAAAAAAAAAATGAAGCTGCCGCTGGTTTGAATTATAGCTGTTTGTTTTTAAAGTTCAGTGTTTACCCTGATGGAACCGCGGTGAGTTCAAGGACGGGGGCCGGCGTGGGGAACCGCGGCGACGCCTGGTGTTTTCACAGCTGCTCCCGTCGGCAGAGGCGTTTGGGAGGAAACACCCGGGCTGACGTTTCACACCCGGAGGGTCAGGATACAAAGATAACAACGCAGAAACCGAAGCCCTGAAACCTCCCTGTGATCTGGGCCTCTGTGACGGGCAGCGGGTCGGTCACATGACCCGAGCACGGTCACATGACCGGCGCCGGAGCCCTGCTACGGCGTGTTTCCGTTGCGCCTTAATCTGTGCTGAAACCATTAGGAATGAAAGGTTTTGGGTGAAATAAACCTGGATTGTCAGCCTGGATTAGTTGCCTAGCCTCTCGACCAGGATTGTTGGCCTGAATTATTTGCTTGGATTGTTAGCTTGTGCTATCAGTCGGCATTCTTAGCCGCGCTTTTAGCCTGTATTGTTAGCCTGCACTAATACTGATCGTTACCTTGGATTGTTATCCCAGATTTGGCCTGTAATAATCCCAAATAGCCTTGATTAACCTGGATTGTTAGCCCAGATGTTAAGACAGGGTTGTTAGCATGGATTCTTAGCCTCAATTGTCAGCCTGTGTCATTAGCCTGTCATTTTTTTAGCGCGGGTTATCAATGTGGATCTTTAACCTGGATTATTAGCCTGGGTTTTTAAACTGGATTGATAGCCTGGATGCTAACCCTAGATTGTCAACATGGATTTACTAGCCTCCATTGTTAGTCTGTGATATCAGTCAGTATTTTTAGCCTGGGTTATTAATGTGGAATGCTAACGCGGATTATTAATCTGGATTTTTAACGGGTTATTAATCTTAATTGTTGTTATCCTGGATTTTTTTAACCTGGATTATATGCCAGGATTGTTTACCTGTATTTTTAGCCTGGGTTATTAATGTGGAATGTTAACCTGGGTTATTAGCATGGATTGTTTGCCTAGCTTGTTCGCCTGTTCACCTTGGTTGTTAGCCTAGATTATTAATCTGGATTTTTAGCCATTATAATGTTTGTTTTTTCTAAAGAGCCATCCGTTTGTCCTCCAGACGCCGAGACGCCCTGAACCCGCTCCCGATTGGCCGACGTCCCTGAGGGAAGTCAGGAGTTGAAGGCCATGGCGGGCCGACTCCTCCTCTTCCTCTTCGTGTCTGCGACGCTCGGCCACGCCCACTTCCTGTCCGGCCAGCGTCTGAAGGCCCGCCTCCAGAGAGACCGACGGAACATCCGTCCAAACATCATCCTGGTTCTGACGGACGACCAGGACCTGGAACTGGGTGAGGAGAGCATCACCACACACTGACTGTAATACCATGATACCGCACAAATGAGGTAGCACCATACAAGTACACAGAGTACTAATATATAACATACAAGTACACATTCTACAGAGATAGCATTGCACAAGTACACTGTTCAAGTGCATAAAGCACTGGTATATCACTGCACAGTTTTGTGATACATCATTGTAAAATTACAGAATACTGATATATTACAAACAAGTACACACTATTAGGATAGCACCCACAAGTACACAGTTTAGTGATACATCACTGTACAAGTAAACAAAGTGCTGACATATTACTGTGCAAGTATACGATTTACTGAGGCATCACCATACAAGTGTAGGATTTAGTGATACACAACCGACCAAGTACACTAAATGTAGTGACATTATTGCAAAAGTATAGACTTCTTTGAGGTATCACAAGTACACAGTTTTGTGCTATATCACTGTTCAAGTAAACATAGTACTGACATTACTTAGGTACCACAGTACACAATGTACTGTTTTAACAGCTCTACTGATAGTACAGGTACAAGTACAGTGCAAGTATGTAGTGTACTTAAGTACCTTAAGACAGTGGATAGTCCAAGTCCAAAAAGTACCAGGATGTAAATAGTACAGATAGACAATGTAGTACTCAAGGGAGTACTCAGTGTAACCAGATATCAGCCTTAATGAAATTCTCTTGGGGAATCCTGTGGGAGGTTCTCCAGAAATATGGGGTACTGAACCCCGTTTTACTGTCTGTTCCCTGTCCCTGTATGACCGGTGTCGAAGCTTGGTCCGCATTGCCGGTTGTAAGTAGGCCTTGTTTGCGGTGAGAGTCGGACTCCACCATGGCTGCCCTTTGTCTCCGATTCTATTCATGACTTTTATGGACAGAATTTCTAGGCGCAGCTTTTTGCAGATGATGTGGTTCTGTTGGCTTTATCGGGCCGCGATCTCCAGTGAGAACTTGCAGCCGAATGTGAAGCAGCCGGGATGAGGATCAGCACCTCCAAATCCGAGACCATGGTACTCAACCAGAAACAGGTGGAGTGCCCACTCCAAGTAGGGAAAGAGGTCCTGCCCCAAGCAGAGGAGTTCAAGTATCTTGGGGCTTTGTGGACAAGGGAGGGAAGGTTGGAGCGGGAGACCGACAGGCAGATGTGGACTCTGTACCAGTCTGTCGTGGTGAAGAGGAAGCCGAGCCAGAAGGCGAAGCTCTCAATTTTCCAGTCAATCTACACTCCTAATCTCACCTCTGGACACGAGCTGTGGGTGGTGACCGAAAGAACGAGATCATGGATACAAGTGGCCAAAATGAGTTTTCCCAGCAGGGTGGCCGGAGTCTCCCAAAGAGATAGGGTGAGAAGTTGGGTCATCCGGGAGCTCGGAGTATAGTTGCTGTCAGATGATGTGGCTCGGGCATCTCATGGGCCTCTTTGGGGGAGTTCCAGGTATGTCCATCTTGGAGGAGGCCAGGGGGAAGAAGAGACTATGTCTCTAGGGTGGCCTGGGAACACCTTGAGGTCCCTACAGAAGAGCTGGACCATGTGGCCGGGGAGAGAAGAGTCTAGAAAAGTGGTGGACGATGGATTGAAATTAAAATCTAAATATTGAAAAACAAACAACAAAATAAAAACTCAATGCTAAGCTAACGCTACATGGGAACCCGTCCGCTTCCAGGTTCGATGCAGGCGATGAACAAAACGCGACGCATCATGGAGGAGGGCGGGACCTCCTTCTCCAACGCCTTCGTCACCACACCCATGTGCTGTCCATCACGCTCCAGCATGCTCACCGGGAAGTAAGTTGACGTCGCCGTGGAAACGAGAGCGGGGGCGGGGCTTGCCAGATCCACCGACGCTGAGCTGCCTCTTCCTGCAGGTACGTCCACAACCACAACACCTACACCAACAACGAGAACTGCTCCTCCATGTCCTGGCAGAGGCAACAGGAACCCAGGACCTTCGGGGTGTACCTGAACAACACCGGGTACAGGACAGGTACACACACACACACACACACACACACACACACACACACACACACATCCATACAGCTATGGTTACATGCTGCAGTGTCTCCATGCTACTAAACATTTGTGTGTGTGTGTGTGTGTGTGTGTGTGTGTGTGTGTGTGTGTGTGTGTGTGTGTCCAGCCTTCTTCGGGAAGTATCTAAACGAGTACAATGGTTCCTACGTCCCGTCGGGGTGGAGGGAGTGGCTCGGCCTTGTGAAGAACAGCCGCTTTTACAACTACACTCTCAGCCGGAATGGCGTGCGAGAGAAGCACGGCGCACAGTACCCACAGGTGCACACACACACACACACACACACACACCACCGATTGAGCAACCAATCAGGACAGGCGTTGGACGTGCATCAGGAGAAAAGATGATTAAAATTGGAGCTTTAGGAGAACAAAGGGAGATGCATCCTGATCCAGATGTGTGTGTGTGTGTGTGTGTGTGTGTGTGTGTGTGTGTGTGTGTGTGTGTGTGTCCAGGACTACCTGACGGATCTGATCACAGCCGAGTCCATCCGGTATTTCCGCTCCTCGAAGCGGATGTACCCTCACCGGCCGGTGCTGATGGTTCTGAGCCATGCGGCGCCGCACGGACCTGAGGACTCGGCGCCGCAGTACAGCACCGCCTTCCCCAACGCATCCCAGCACATGTGGGTGTCACACACACACACACACACACACACACACACATGAACACACGCAAACACACGGTCAGGCAGAAAACCACCCTAATCCATCTTGACAATAGAGCTCCGGTACAGACTAAACCCTGGAGCAACATTACTAAAGCTGCACGATCATCTGTGTAGCTTTAGCGTGTGTGTGTGTGTGTGTGTGTGTGTGTGTGTGTGTGTGTGTCGGTAAACACGCCGCAAGGGAAACATGGAAAAAGACGAGATCAACATCAGCTCCGAGATCGACGGTCGCCGTGTTTATGGCTCGATCCGTCAATTTACTCCTCGATTGGCCGATAGCTTGATTCCCACAGATCCGGCAGTGATGTCACAGCACGCCGGTGATTGATTGACAGGTCGGGGATCGATCGATCGATAGACCGATCGGCGTGTATTTCTGAGAGGAGGTTTTTTCTTTCAAACGGGTCCCTTGAATAATTAAGAAAAAAATCAAAAAAAGCAGCTTCCGCGCTTCTCCTCCAATCAGAGCCGCCGTAGACACATAGGCTCCGCCCCCTGGGGTTAAACCGACCCGTCGTTTTTTTGAGGGTTCGGGTCAGAGAGCCGGGCGTCGATTGCTTTTTTCATTTCCCGCCACCGAAAACGGCGGCTCCGTCCCGGAGGAGCAGTTAAATCCACGTCGGGGATTCTGGGAAATGGAGTTCGCCGGACACGATCTGAGCGGCGCAACGAGTTCCTGCTTCTGAAGACGACGTTCTTCTAAGTTATTTCCGTCCTCAAGAAGAAGCTGAATAATGCAGCTGCTTGATGGGGTTCATTCATTATGTGTGTGTGTGTGTGTGTGTGTGTGTGTGTGTGTAGAGCTAATGGACAGAAGCATCTGCTGTCATCACACACACAGCAGGACGAGTCCCCGCGGCTCACAACACAAGCTATTACACACACACACACATGCTCGTAGACACACACGCACACACACACACACACACACACACACACACATTGGGGGGAGGCATCTCATCCCTCCAGGACCGTTCATGTCGATGTTCTCCAGAAGAGCACGGAGTCTTCGCTGTCAGCAGATGTTGAGAAGTCGGAACGCTGATCCGATGTTCTTTGTCCGATGTTCAGGTTCCGATGTTCTGGTTCCGATGTATTTGGTCCGATGTTCTGGTTCCGATGTATTTGGTCCGATGTTCAGGTTCCGATGTTCTGGTTCCGATGTATTTGGTCCGATGTTCTGGTTCCGATGTATTTGGTCCGATGTTCTGGTTCCGATGTATTTGGTCCGATGTTCT
>NC_141297.1:3502500-3507500 GCF_037954325.1 Fistularia commersonii | reverse complement strand
CGTTCTAGTGACTTTTAGAGAGTTTTTCAGGGTTTGGGCGGTACTAACTTATGGTTCTCTGTTTTATAAATGCAAGAGTTGATTGGCAGGCGCCAGGTCCATGGGGGTCGTTATGCTAATAGGGTGTCGTTCTTTAGGGACAAAGGTACAAGTTTTGGGGATTACCTGGTTTGGAAGGTGAAAAAGTAAAGCCAAATAAAGGAGTAAAACCGTGAACTGAGGCTCATGTGGACGTTACAGGGGGGCTGGTTTTGGTGGGGAATCTTTCCTGGTTGTTTGGAGGGTGCAGGTCTGTCTTGGTTTCAGTACAATGTTACATGTTTGTGCAGGGTTGTGTCTGAGGCCCCCAGGGATGGTTTTTCCATTTTGACAAAGATGGCTTCTTTGAATCCTCTCTCCAAAAATCTGTCTCCTCTGGCCAGAATACAGACATTGCTGTCTTCAATAGAACAGGGTTTGTCCTTCAGGTGTAGGTGGACCGCCGAGTCCTGTCCTGAAGTGGCGGCTCTCCTGTGTTGAACCGTCCGTTTGTGCAGATGTTGTTTGGTCTCTCCGATGTAGACCTCATCACAATCCTCAGTGCAAGTGACCGATCTTCTGCTTGGGTGTTTTGGGGTGCACCGGTTTTTGTCTAAGGGAGTTGTAGGGTTCGAAATGTACCAGTATCTGGTGTTTGTTGACACCCTTCGGAGTTTCTTCGACACCAGCAACGTACCGATGTAGACCTCATCACAATCCTCAGTGCAAGTGACCGATCTTCTGCTTGGATGTTTTGTCCTAAGGGTGCACCAGTTGTTGCCTGTTGTGTTGTCGGGTTTGAAATGTATCTGGTGTTTGTTGAACACCCTTCGGAGTTTCTCAAAAACACCAGCAGCATGCAGTATAAAGATGATCTTTCAATTGTTGTCACCGTCCTCCTGTTCCACACTCCTGTGTCTGGTAGTTTCTGATTTGTCGAAGGCCCAATTAGGGTAGCCAGAGGATCTCAAGGCTTTCCTAACATGTTGTACCTCTGTCTTGCTTCCTTCGGCAGTTCAAGGGTTGCTCTTGGCCCGGTGATGTTCTGATTACCCCCGGTTTGTGCTCAAGAGGGTGGTGTGAGTCGAAAAGTAAATTCCGGTCGGTGTGTGTTGGTTTCCTGTGAACAGTCCAAGAAGGGGAGCTCCGGGAGGACTGCTGTCCAGCATGCAAGGGGCGAGAGGCGTCGACCCCGATACCGAGCAGCTTCTTCAGCATCCTCCTCCCAGACACCTCCACCAACGAGTCCAATACAACTCCCAGAACGGAGCCGACCTTCCCGATGAGCTTATTGAGTCTGTTAGCGTCGGCTGCACACTACAGCATAGGAGATTGACAGACCTTAGTCTCCTGAGAAAGAAGGGGCGACTTGGACCTTTCTTGTACACGACATCTGTGTTTTTAGTCCAGCCTAGTTTATCGTTCATATGGACTCCCAGGTACTCGTCCACAATGTCTAGATCTTTCCCGTTGATGGAGATCCTAAAGTCCACCACCAACTCCTTCCAGGTGGTTGCGTCCACACCACCTCCACCACCAGCACTCCACTGATCCAGCCCACCATGGCAGAGTCGTCTGAGACCTTCTGCATTGGTTGTCCGACACTGAAGTGTGTGTGTGTGTGTGTGTGTGTGTGTGTGTGTGCCAGAGTTGAAAGCCCTGAAGAGCTACTCCCGCAACCGCTTCAGCCGCTCCGTGTACAACGGTTACCACGGCAACCACAGCGAGGCGGGCGGGACTTCGGCGCCGACGGGAAGAGACGAGGAGGAGTTCAGCGGGATGGGCGGGGTCCCCAACATCTTGACCTCAGCCAACTCCATCAAGGTCACACACAGGTGTGTCACACACACACTTACCTGATAATTAGCATAAACCGCTAACTTCCTGCGTTGTTACCCGTTAATAACCACGGTATGTCGGCCGCTCCAGGTGCGCCATCCTCTCCAACGCCACCGTCAGGTGCGGACACCGGGGTCTATCAGTCCCTCCAGGCGTGGAAGGACCACAAGCTGCACATCGACCACGAGGGTGAGCTGGGTTCCATCCCAGAATAAGACTTCCTGAGCTCTTTTTGGGAAAGGAAAGAAACCCATAACTCTGATCCGCTGAAGATCCGAGTCTGACTTTTTGTCTGATCGATTATCCGAACGGGATTCTGCTGATTGACGGTTCGGGTGTCGTGCGCCCGTCACCAGATCGAGACGCTGCAGACCAAGATCAAGAATCTGAAGGAGGTCAAAGGTCACCTGAAGAAGGCCCGGACCCCTGGAGTGCGACTGTAATAAATACCTGTGAGTGACACACACACACCTCACACACACACACACACACAGGCAATGAATAATAAAGTATCTATGTGTGTGTGTGTGTGTGTGTGTGTGTTGTGTGTGTGTGTGTGTGTGGTTTCAGGTATAAATCCAAGCTGAAGACTAAGCTGCGTCTCAGAGGAGGCCTTCATCCCTTCAGGTCCGATGCCAGACAGGAAGTTGACATCCTGACGTCCAATCAGGTCCACTCTTTTTCAGAAACACGGATTATATCGGGTCTGATATGTGTGTGTGTGTGTGTGTGTGTGTGTGTGTGCAGGAAGAGTGGAAGTCGGGACAAGAAGGCGTGGCTTTCTGAAGGAGCAGAAGAGGAGGAAGAAGATGAGGAAGATGATCAAGAGAATCCGAAACAACGACACCTGCTCCATGCCCGGACTCACCTGCTTCACACACGACAACCAGCACTGGCACACCGCACCCTACTGGACATGTACGACACACACTCACACACACACACACACACACACACACACACACACACACACAACACACACACCCTGTTGTATCGTCTCTGTCATTCAGCTACACTGTGTGTTTATATTGTACAAACATGTTGGCGTTTGTGTGTGTGTGTGTGTGTGTGTGTGTGTGTGTGTGTGTGTGTGTGTGTGTGTGTGCGCACGTGCAGTGGGTCCATTTTGCGCCTGTACCAGCGCCAACAACAACACGTACTGGTGTCTGAGGACCATCAACGAGACACACAACTTCGTCTGTGCCACCGGCTTCCTGGAGTTCTTTGACCTCAACACTGACCCCTACCAGGTGAACACACACACACACACACACACACACATACACACATAGGAGCCCCTACCAGGTGAACACACACACACACACACACACACACACACACACACACACACTCACACACACACGTGGGACCACACGCACACAGAATTATATTTAAATTCTGCTGCTTTAATTGATAATGATTATCAAGGTCAGAAGATGAGAATAATAGAGAGAGAGAATTCTTCTTCTTCTTTCGGCTTTTCCCTTCAGGTGTCGCCACAGCGAGTCAACTTTCTCCATCTAACCCTATTCTCTGTATCTTCCTCTCTCACACCAGCTACCTTCATATCCTCTCTCACTACGTCCATAAATCTTCTCTTTGGTCTTCCTCGAGACCTCTTGCCTGGCAGCTCCATTTCCAGCATCCGTCTACCAATATATTCACTATCCCTCCTCTGTACATGACCGAACCATCTCAGTCTGGCTTCTCTGACCTTCTCTCGAAAAAAAAAAACATGTGCCGTCCCTCTGATAGACTCATTCCTGATCCTCTCCATCCTGGTCACTCCCAAAGAGAACCTCAACATCTTCATCTCTGCAACCTCTAGTTCTGTCTGCTGTCTTTTGGTCATTGGAACAGTTTCTAGTCCAAACATCATCGCTGGTCTCACCACTGTCCTGGTCTACACCTTTCCTTTTATTCTGGCCGATAGTCTTCTATCTCTTCGTACCCCTGACACTTTTCTCCACCCATTCCAACCTGCTTGGACCCGTCTCTTCACCTCTTTTCCGCACTCTCCGTTGCTCTGGACTGTTGACCCTAAGTACCTGAAATCCTCCAGCTTCTTGATCTCCACTCCCTGTAGCCTCACCGCTCCACCCGAGTTCTTCTCGTTCACACACATATATTCTGTCTTGCTGCGACTAACTTTCATTCCTCTCCTTTCCAGAGCATACCTCCACCTCTCTTAAAGGCAATTTTTTTCAGATAATTTTAATATTTATTCTTCTGCAGTCTCATCTCATGTTTTTGCAAAACTGGTAATTATTTGTCGTCTTACCTTTATTTCTATACAAAGCATCTATCCTCCTTCACCAAATGCTCATTTCCTATGTTGTGAAACTCCCTCTTATTCTACTTTATTCATCTTTTCTTACTATATTTTGCTTGTAAAGAGACGAAGGCAGCAGTCGACTCGCTCGCTCCCCCTTCAGGTGAGGCAGAGTCCTGCCTGCCTCACCTTCAGACTTTTGTTCATGGTTTCTTATCCGACCAGCGGGAATTTTTCTGTCACTAACTTAGGTAAAACACATTAACAGGCCATGGTGTGTATAATCACACAAAAACACACATATACCACATATCAGCGCACAAATTAGTATTCATTTTATGTTATCTATATTTTTGATGATGTTTTGTGATGACAAGGGAGGCAGAGCCTCACCTGCCTCCCCTGTCATCCGACTGCACGTTGGATACTTCAAGTCTCCACAGTGACTCACAAAGTCTGTGTGTGTGTGTGTGTGTGTGTGTGTGTGCGTGTGTGTGTGTTTCTACAGCTGATAAACGCCGTGGGCTCTCTGGACCGGACCGTTCTCAACCAGCTGCATGTCCAGCTGATGGAGCTGAGGGGCTGCAGGGGACACAAGCAGTGCAACCCACGCACACGCTCAGTAGAGCTGGGTAGGCGCACACACACACACACACACACACACACACACACACACACACACACACACACACACACACACACACACACACACAAATAGCGTCTAATTGTTGAGAGCTCACTTACCAATCAGAGCGTCTCTTCACCAGGGGAGCAGGACCACAGCAGCTTTGACGACTACAGGTAAGAAACACACACACACACACACACACAAATTCACACACGCCATGATTCCTGCATGATCTTCAGTTGG
>NC_141297.1:3465000-3497500 GCF_037954325.1 Fistularia commersonii | reverse complement strand
TCGGCCTCGTCCAGCTCGTGCTGGACTTTGCGGAAGCGCGTGGTGCTGCTGCTCACCTGCTCCTCCTGGTGGACAAACACGTGAATTTCACCCAACCGTCGGCTCGGCGAAATAACTTCACGTCCGTTCCGGGAGGCTGGAACATTTGAGGTTTTATTCTCGGTTTTGCCTTCAGTCTCAAGGGAAAGCCCTCGAGATCCTGTGGCTGCGACTTCGCCATATCCCAAACCACCAGACGCAAGAACGTACAACAACAAACGGAAGAACATCGCTAACCGTACGTTGCTGGTGTCGGAGCATCCCTTGAACTGCCGAAGGATGCAAGACAGATGTACAACATGTTGGGAAAGCCTTGAGATCCTCTGGCTACCCGAATTGGGCCTTCGACAAATCAGAAACCACCAGACGGAGGAACGTACAACAACAACAAACGGAAGAACATCGCTAACCGTACGTTGCTGGTGTCGGAGAAACTCCGAAGGATGTCAACAAACACCAGATAGCGGTACATTTCGAACCCTACAACTCCCTTAGACAAAAACAAGTGCACCCCAAAACACCCAAGCAGAAGATCAGTCATTTGCACTGAGGACTGTGATGACGTCTACATCGGAGAGACCCAACAAGAGAGGAGTCAACGAAGCCATCTTTGTCAAAACTGAAAACCCATCCCTGAACAGAGGAGGGGGCCTCAGACACAGCCTTTCACAAATATGTAACACTGTACCGAAACAGATCTGCACCCTCCAAACAACCAGGAAAGATTCACTGCCAGAAGCAGGCCCCCCTGTAACGTCCACATGAGCCTCACTTCATGTGATCTGACAGGTTTCACTCCTTTATCTGGCTTTGCCTTTTCACATTCCAAAGCAGGTAATCCCCAAAAATGGTACCTTTGTCCCTAAAGAAGGACACCCAATTAGCATAACAACCCCCTTAGACCTAGCGTCTGCGTCAACTCTTCCATTTATATAACAAAGCACCATAACTTAGACCCGGCCAAACCCTGGTGGTTATATTTGGAAACTCCCTAAAGGACATCACCCGGGGCTGGTGATGTCGACTTGAAGGCCCAGTGAGCTGCTTGTTGCCTAATAAGTTGAAGATGCTTTTTTTTTAAATAAAACCAGAATTATGTAGCCATTCGTCTAATAACTTTCTCAACATTTTATGGTATTTGAATCCGGCCTTACTATGCCATAGATGACTTACAATGCGATAGAAGACTATATGGACTACGAACAGTGACAATGACTGAAAGACAGGAGGCAGAGCTGGAGGTCACAGAGATGAAGATATCGAGGTTCTCTTTGGTAGTGATCAGGAATGAGTCCATCAGTTAGATGTTTTGGAGAGAAGGTCAGAGAAGCCAGACTGAGATGGTTGGGTTGTGTACCGAGGAGGGATAGTGAATATATTGGTAGACGAATGCTGGACTAAAAGGTCTAGAAGAAGACCAAAGAGAAGATTTATGGATGTAGTGAGAGAGGATATGAAGTTAGTTAGCGTGAGAGAGGAGGATACAGAGAATAGGGTTAGATGGATACGGTGGATTCGCTGTGGCGTCCCCTGAAGGGGAAACCCAGAAGAAAAGAAGAATTTGTCACAGGGGTGCAGGACATGTATGACCGAGACAAAGTGATGACTGAGATGGTTTGGACATGATCTGTTCATGTCATGTCATCTCTGTTCAAGGACCCGGTTCAATTCCGACAAAAATGACCTTTCTGTGTGGAGTTTGCATGTTTTCCCCGTGTCTGCGTGGGTTTCCTCTGAGTTCCCAGGTTTCCTCCCACAGTCCAAAAACATGCAGCAGGTTAGTTGGGAAAAATTGCGGTGAATGAATGAACCAATGGTTATCTGTCTATATGTGTGGCCTTGCAATTGACTGGTGACCAGTCCAGGATGTACCCTGCCTCTCGCCCAGTGACAACTGGGATGGACTCCAGCATCCCCAAGATAAGCAGCAGAAGATGGACTGACGGATGGATACACAGTGCAGTGCAAGCAGAATTGAGGTCATTTTTCAACATTCACAGCAAAGAGTCAACATCAGACTTCGGGTTAACGGTCCACAGCAACGGAGAAGAGGCGGAGATACATGTTTGAGCGGGTTGGAACAGTGAGGAAAAGACAGGAAGTAGAGCTGGAGGTGAAAATGTTGAGGTTCTCTCTGGGAGTGACAAGGGTGGAAGGTATGTGGAGTGAGTCCATCAGAGGGACAGCACATGCTAGATGTTCTGGAGAGAAGGTCAGACCGAGGGAGGTAGAAGGACGGCGGGAGGCCTGGAAGAGGACGTGAAGTTAGCTGGTGTGAAAGGAGAAGATGCAGAGAACGGGGTTGGATGGAGAAGGTTGGTTTGAGCAAAAGAAGTTGAAGAAGGCGGCGGCGAGCAAACTCACGGCGCTCTCAGCCTGTCGCTTGTAGCTCTTGACTTTGGCCTGGAGCTTCTCGACCAGTTCCTGCATCCGGAACAGCGTCTTCCGGTCCTCCTCCGACTGCAGGGAGAAGGATGGAGTTTAAGGAACCTCCAGAAGAACGCAGCCTGTTTTTTTTTTTTTTTTTTTTTTTTTAATCTTATTGACCGTAACAGAAAGTTACAATCACACCTCCTATATTTTTATAAAGGTATATTTATAAAATATAGGAAAATAACAAGATAGAAATAACAGTAATTAAAACAAATAAATAAAATAAATAAATAAAAAGATAAGTAAATAAGTAAAGGGACACATATACATATATAGTAAATTAAATTGTGATATAATTGTACAAAAACTTTTGGTTATTTTTTATAGATTTATATAATAGACATTTAATTTAATAGTGCATTTATATTCAGAGGAGATTTTGCAAAGCGGCATTATATACATAATTCTTTTTCACGAATAAATTCTATTATAATCATATTGTTTACAAGATAATCGGCCTTCATTTTTTTTGTAATTGTTCCCAGCTGGATGATTTTGAAAGAAATATAATCTATTTTATGGATTTAGAAGTAAAACCAGCTGTGCCTCTCACTTGGTACGTCAGCTCCTTCACCCTCCTCTCGTAGCGACGGACTCCCTTCTGATAGTCGTCGCTCTTCTTCTGCTCCACCACCAGCTGCGTCTGCAGGTCCCTCACCTGTTCTCACACACACACACACACACACACACACACACACACACACACACACACACACTTCCTGTTGAACTCTGCTGCCTCCTCTTCCTCGGCTCTCTGCGAGTCTGCTCACCCTGGTCTCTAGTTTGTAAATCTGTTTCTTCCCGCCCTTCAACGCCATTTGCTCCGCCTCGTCCAGCTGCACCTGCAGGTCTGTCACACACACACACACACACGTTACACACTCCCTGTGGCACACTCGTCCACACACTCATCAACGGACTGTGTGTGGTTCCCGACCTTTGACAGTGGACTCCATGTTCCTCTTCATCCTCTCCAACAAGCTACAAGTGTCCTGCTCCTTCTTCAGCTCCTCCGCCATCATGGCCGCCTGCCGGTGATCACATGATGGGGTGAGACACCAGCCCCGGGGTCAAGGGTCAAGGGTCAAGGGTCAGGGGTCGGGACTCACATCAGTAATGGCCTTCTTGGCCTTTTCCTCGGCGCTGCGACTCTCGTGCACGGCGTCGTCCACTTCGCCGGTCAGCAGGGACAAGTCGGCCTCAAACTTCCTCTTCTGGTTCACCAGCATGGCGTTCTACATCAATCAATCAATCAATCAATCAGTTGATCAGTATGTCAGTCTGTATGTCAGTCAATCAATCCATCAACCAACCAATATATCAGTTGATCAATATGTCAGTCTATGTGTCAATAAATCAATCAACCAACCAATACATCAGTTGATCAATATGTCAGTCTATGTGTCAATAAATCAATCAACCAACCAATACATCAGTTGATCAATATGTCAATGTGTATGTCAATCAATCAATAAATCAATCAACCAACCTATACATCATTTGATCAATATGTCAATGTCTGCATCAATCGAGCAATCAATCAATCAGTTGATCAATATGTCAGTGTATATGTCAATCAATTAATAAACCCGACGATACTTTGGTTTGTCAATATGTCATTGTGTATGTCAATCAGTCAATCAACCAACCAATATATCAGTTGATCAATATGTCAATGTCTACATCAATTCATCAATCACTCAATCAGTTGATCAATATGTCATTGTGTATGTCAATCAATCAATCAACCAGCCAATATATCAGTTGATCAATATGCCAGTGTGTATTTCAATCAATCAGTCACCAACTAATATATTAGTTGATCAATATGTCAGTCTGTATGTCAGTCAATCAATCAACCAGCCAATACATAATTTGATCAATATGTCAATGTGTGTGTCAATCAATCAGTCAATCAACCAATCAATCAATCAGCCAACCAATACATCGGATGATTAATATGTCAGTCTGTGTGTCAATATCCTTAACAGTCAGAATATGATTCTATACATCAGTCAATATCTCAATCATTAGATTTATGAATTAGTTAAGTTAATCAATATATCAGTTTGTCAAGCTTGATATCAATCTATTTACATTCTGTCAAATAATCAATCAATCAATCAATTATTACTCAATCAAGAAGATCTAATAAATCCATCTCTCTGTTTTTCAATGAATTCATTCATCTTTCTGCTCCACTGGTTTATCAATCATTATTAAATCAATCAGCCAATCGGTTCTCCATTCTGACAAGTGATCAATCGACCGAGGAGTCGATCAATAATTTGCTGTTTCAATCAATTTACGGTTAAACCGGTCACGTGATCATTTTCCCAATAATCCACAAACACCCGACCATCGATCGGTTTATCGATCGGCGATCACGCCCCCTCCCCATCGATAGACGAGTTATTGATCAGCCACCTGTGCGGTGAGCAGGCCGACCCGCTCCGCGACCTCCACCAGCTCGTGTTCGGCCGTCTTGCGTCCGCGGTCGCTTTGCTCCAGCGCGTCCCGAAGCTCCGCCTCCTCCGCCGCCATCAGCGAGCACCGCCGCTCCGCCAGCTCCGCCTCCTCTCGCAGCCGATTGGCCAGCTCCTCCTTGTCGCCCAGCCGCTCCTGCTGCTCCCTCACCTGCCGCGAGAAGCCGGGAAGGTGAGCGGACACGTCAGCAGCGCCGCCTCTTCCGCGAGCGTCCGTCGGCTCACCTGAGCCTGCAGGTGTCTGACCGCCTTCTGGCTCTCGGACGCCAGCTTGTTGGCGTGACCGAGCTGCATCTCCATCTCGTTCAGGTCCGCCTCCATCTTCTTCCTCAGGCGAACGGCTTCGCCGCGGCCCCGAAGCTCCGCCTCCAGGCTGGCCTGCGCGGCCTCCTGGGCGCGCTGGTGGTTCCGCCTGGTGGCCGGAAGGCGATACTACTATATCTGGATCGCGACCGGGTCGCTCGACCTCCGGGAAAGCTCTCTGACCTCAGGGTCTCCATCTCCTCGTCCTTCTCGCAGATCTTCCTCTCCATCTCCGCCCTGACCTGCTGCAGCTCCGCCTGGAAGCGGACGGTCTTGCTCTCTTCGTGCTCCAGCGTCCCCTGGTGGCCGGAGAGGAGGGTCAGCGGCGAAGGTGCCGACCAGAAGAAGACCAGGTTCGGGCGGCGCGGACCGTTACCTCGGCTTCCTCCAGGGCCGCTCGGATGTCGCTCTTCTCCACGTCCAGGATCTTCTTCGTCCTCTCCAGCTCGTGGATGGTCTTCCCTCCGTGGCTGATCTGCTCCGTCAGGTCCAGGATCTCCTCTGGAACCCAACAAGATGGTCAAGAGTTTGCGGACAACGACAGAAGGAACTGCTGGGAACACCGGACATCTAGATTTTTGGGACAGAAGAAACCTGGTACCACAAAAGGGTCTGGAGAAGGAAGCAAAGGAGGTGAGAGACACGATCCCCAGAGGAACCTCTTTGGGTGACCAAGTGGTTCTGAGAAGCTGTCAGAGAACCATACAGCAAAAAGAGGCTCCAAACCTCCATACAGATGGAACACGTAGCATGAGAACATTGGCCTCCCATCTATCTTGGACAAGAGGTCCAAACTTCAGATCTTCTGAGACCAGTCTGATCCTCATCCCTAGGAACCAGGAGCTACAACAGGTTCTCCTGGAAAAAAAAGTTGAATTCACCTTGAAGGTTCCTGTTTTCTCGTCTGACCGTCTCCAGATGGTCCAGAGCCTCTTCGTAGGAGTTCTTCAGCTTGAAGATCTCGGTGCTCAGACCACGGTTCTCCTTCTGAGACGCCTCCAGGTCCGACTGGCTGTCCTCCAACCTCTGCTTCCACTCGCTCAGCATCTGCGAACAGACACACCGGTGGCGTCAGGATCTCCTCCGGACCCTGAACGTGTTGCGCCGTCCGTCCCAACCTTGTCAAAGTTGCGCTGCTTCTTGTCGAGCCCCAAGACAGCAGCATTGGAACGCTCCAGCTCCACCGTCAGGTCCTCGATCTCCACCTGCAGGCGCTGCTTGGTCTTCTCCAGTGAGGAGCACTTGACGTGAGACGCCTCCGCCGCCTCTTCCGCCGTCTGCAGCCTGACCACCAGCTTCTTCCTGCAGACACACAGCAGGATCTCAGGTCAGGCAAGCGGTATTGCAGGCACCATCAAGCACTTTGAGGATTTCGGAGAGGGTGCAAGGAACTCACTTCGCCTCCTCCAGCTCCTCAACGCGCAGAACGGCCTCCGTCTCGTACTTGGTCCTCCACTGCACCACCTGGTTGTGGGCCTGGGACAGCGCCCTCTGAAGTTCCGCCTTGGCCTCCTGCTCTTCTTCTACATGCTCCCGCAGAAGACTGCAGTCGTGGCGCGACGCCTGGACGGAGTGGGCCAGCGCCACGCGAGCCTGGGGTTCACACACACACTTGGGTTTCATCCACGCAACCTGAGCTGGAACCTTGCAGGAGTTCCACAGACGAGTGGAGGAACTCCCTACCTTGCTCTCCTCCTCCAGCTGCCTCTTCAGTTCGTCCAGGTTCTGGCAGAGTCCAGCCTTGTTCCTCTGCAGCTGCCCGTTCAGTATGTCGCGCTCCTCCAGGCGCCGGCTCAGGTCAGCTGCCGGACAGGAAGTCACATGACGTCACTGGCCGGAGTGACAGCGAGAAGTTGCCTGGAACTTTGGATCACGCGACCTCGTTTTCCGTGAAAAGTACACATTTGTGCTTTGGCTCTTAAAAGGACTTTTCCCAAAAGCAGAAGAAGATGACAGCGATCCATGATGTTCTCTGCTTCCCTCTGGAGGCCACCAGACTGTAACTAACTGTTATCAAACAGTTACTGAGAGTTGTCATGGCTGCTAGTAGTAATCGGTAATCAGTAATCAATAGTACTGAGAACAAGTAGCAGCATCAGTTGTTATAGTAGAAGCACCCAAGGTACCAGTACAACAGTATTCTACCGGTCTTAGTAAGCACATGGGTCCTTCAGATGTTGAAGTAGTAGAGGAAGTAGTACAACCACCAGTGGTAGAAGGATTGGCAGTACTTGCAATACTGGTAGTACTGCACTGGTCTTGGTAAGGACATGGGGCCCTCAGATATTGAAGTAGTAGTACAACAACCAGGGGCAGAAGGATTAGTGGTACTTGTAAGTATTGGAAGTACTGCGCTGGTTTTTGTCAGGAGGTCCTTCAGACAGTCAAGTTGTAGAGGAAGTAATAGAAACCCCAGTTGAAGAAGGACTAGTAGTACTTGACAGTTTTGGTAGTACTGTACTGGTCTTGATCAAGACATGGTTCCTTCAAGTCGTACAGGAAATTGCACAATCACCAGCATTCGAAGGATTAGTAGTACTTGCAGTCGTGGTAGCACTGTACCGGTCTTGGTCAGGTGTTGGTCTGGTCAGAAGTGGTAGTAGAAGGACTAGTAGTACTTAACAGTTTTGGAAGTACTGCACTGGTCTTGATCAAGACAAGGGTCCTTCAGATGTTCAAGTAGTAGAGGTAGTAGTAGAACCAAGCACCAGTGGTGGAAGGTTTAGAAGTACTTGCAGTAGTAGCAGTAGTAGTACCGTACCGTTCTCGGTCAGGGCTCTGGCCTTCTGAGCAGATACTTCATTCAGCTGTCTCTGAAGGTCCTCCATCTTGTTCCTGCTCTCAGTCAGCTGGTCCTCATAGACCCTGCACATCTTCTCTACAGCAGCCTACACAGAGACAGAGCCAGTGGTCAGATGGTTGCTTGCAGCCTGCTGATTGGTCCTCTTGCAGAGGCGGGGCTTCCCACCTTGGCCCTGGAGAGCTGCTCCACATTGGTGCCGAGGTCCTCGGCCTCCAGCCGGATCTCCGCCTTCTCCTTCTCCAGCTTCTGCTTGATTCTCTGCAGCCCGTCGATCTGCTCGCCGAGCTCGGCCACCGTGTCCGAGTGCTTCTTCCTCAGGGTGGCCGCCGTCGCCTCGTGCTGAAGCCCCGCCTCCTCCAGCTCCCGCCGCATCTTCAGGAAGTCGGCCTCACGTTTCCTGTTTTGGTCAGTGAACACACACCGCTGACGACTGATCTCCAGACAGATCTCCAAACAGTGTAATAAACCGTTTTGTTGTGATCGTCATGGCAGCAGTTACCATGGTTACAGTTCATTCAAAACATCTCACAGCTTTGCCATTAGCGTTAGCTAATCTTAGCATGGTGCTAAAGTGCGAAAACATCGCAACATCAAAGTATAACTGTTTTCTTTACAAAAGCAATTTGATGTTAATCGATCAATATTAATTAATTGGCTACTTGGTAAAAATGTAAATGACACGTTTATGTGCTTTATGTAATATTTTATTAATAAGTATTCTCAAAATGGTGGTTATGTTAGCTATGGAATCTATATACATAATTTTAAACTTTTTCAAAATGAAAAACTACATTCTTTTATTGTAATGCATTAACATTTAGCAATTCGATATAAGCATGCATTAGCTCAATTATGCTATAATTAATACATTACTTGTTTTTAAGGTGTTAAAACCAGGTAATACACTAAGTTGCTAATGCTAACGCTACATTATGTTTACAGGTAAACATGAGAGCGTGTTTGTTGTGAGACGGCGTGCCGACCTGTTGAGAGCGATCTGAGCGGCCGAGGCTCCTCCCGCCTCCTCCAGCTTCTCCCCGAGTTCCTCCAGCTCCCGGGCCACCTCGTTCCTCTGGCGCTCGGCCTTGGAGCGCCAGGCTCGCTCCGCCTCCAGCGCCTCCTCCAGCTCCTCGATGCGTGTCTGAGGGAAGAGGAAGGTCAAGGTCAAGAAGATCAAGAGGAAGGAGGCGACGGCGGCGCTGGAGCCTCTGGCCCACCTGAAGCTCTTTCAGCCTCTTCTGCAGCTGCGCCGCCAGGTTCTGCTCATCCTCCACCTTGGCCTGGAGCTGGGAGAACTCATAGTCCTTCCTGCAGGCCGAGGAGGAGAAGCGTGAAGAAGCGTCTTTGTGTACCGTGAAAAGCGCTATACAAATCGTATGTATTATTATTATTATTATTAAATCATGAGTGATGTTTCAAATTTTTACGCAATTTAATACTGCAGCTTTCCATTTTTTCATGTCTAATTTATATAGGACATAAATATTTATATATCTAAAAAAAAAAAGTATATATATATATATGTATATATAAATAATGCATATAGTGAAATACAAGCGTCATGATTTAAATTTAATTGATTCATTTACGTTTGTGTGTAAAGGGTACAAACACACACAGTATATACAATACTATATATTATACATACACTACCATTTAAATCTAGTTCAATCATGTGTGTTTATCGACAATCTTTAAATTAATCTTGAATTAATTAATCTAAGACAACTAATTAATCGATTAGTAACTAATCAGCCTGATGCGCTGCGTTGCGTTGGGTACTTGTTGAGTCTCTGGTCCAGTTCCTGCCGCTGGTCCTCCAGCTCCCTCACGGAGTCCTGGGAGAGCTTCAGATCCCCCTCCAGCTTACGCTTGGTACGTTCCAGCTCCGCCCGAACCTTCTTCTCCTGCTCCAAGGAGCATTCCACCTGCAGGGGGCACGGGGGTGAGTCGGGGATTCATGACTATGAAATGTCACAAGATGATCATTTTTGATGAAAATCATATTTTCTTTTGTATTTTCTTTCTCCTCTTTCTGATATTCATCAATTCATCCCCTAGTGCTCTGATAGCCACTGATAGCATGGGCATGACACTAGATCCCAGGACGAGAAGCTAAAAGGGGGGAACCAGGATGATGGACTGGGTTCTCTCTGACTTCTCCTCATTAGGTTCCGTCCATGTTCTCCTGCCTCAGTTCTCTGTTTAAAAGTACAAGTCTGGTTCTCTGTTTAAAAGTACAAGTCTGGTTCTTCAGTGGTTCACAGCTGAGGGCAGAAGTTTAGAAGTGAATAATGAGATCAGTTTTTGAGGTCAGGAATCCGGTCTGGTCCAGTTTGGTTCTGGTTCGGTCTGGTCCTCCTCTCAACAGACACTTACATTGTCCACCTGCTGCTCCAGCCGGGTCTTGGCCTTGGCCAGGATGTTGACCTTGTCTTCCTGGGCCTGAAGGTCGCTAAGCACCTGCTGGTGGGCCTCCTGCAGGGCGGCCTTCTCCCGGGTCAAGGACAGGATGGACTCGTCCAGAACGCTCATCTCTTGGGTCAGGTTCTTCACCTGCTCAGAGGGGGAACACAGGGCTGAAGCTGGATGGGACCGGATGGGAAGTTCTGCTGGTTTATGCTGAAAGGTCACCCACCTTGTTCTCCACGCCGTGCCGCTCTTTCTCCACTCTGGCCAGCGTCATCTCAAGGTCGTCCACGTCTCTCTTCAGGGACACCACCTCGTCCTCCAGCTGGCGCTTCTTGGAGGTGAGGTTGGCGCTCACCTCCTCCTCGTCCTCCAACCGCTCATGCATCTCCTTCAGCTTGGACTCCAGTGAGATCTTGGACTGGATCAGCTGGTTGCAGCGATCTTCTGCATCAGTTAGGTTGTCCTGTTCCTGCAGGGTTGGAGGAGATTCTGCAAGTCAAAATCCCCTCAGTGCGCCAGTTAGTATGAAAAAAAACGAACCCGTATTCCCGGTGTTCAGGGCAAGGGAACCACCGAGCCCTGACATGATCTTCATGTACATTAAGACAACTTTGACATGGAGAAGATGGACCCTCAGTGATCTTTGGGTACCATCAGTTCCTATTGGACTCACGGCCTGAAGCTGTAGAGCCAAGTCATTTTTCTCCTGAACCAGAACCACCTGCCTCTCCTCGGCCTCGCAGCGCTTCAGCTCCGACCTGTCGGGGACAAACCAGAACGTCGTGAGGCCGCGAGAGCTTCACTGTCTTTCCACCACGTGGACAGAACTCACCTCTCCAAGGCTTCCTTCAATTTGGCAAAATCTCCTTTCAGAGCCGCCAGCTCCTTCTCCACCTGGGCGCTCCTCAGCAAGGGGCGGAGCTTGTAGAACAGCATCATCCACGGCCACAGGCGCACAGAGAAGAAGGCGCGCAGATTGAACTGGACGACCATCACGGCGTCCCTGAGATGAAGAACAGTCCAAGTTTCCTTTTTGCCCAACATTTGCCGCTGTTATTACTGTCATGTTCGCCCTCCGGACCTTTGCAGCATCATCTTGTCTCGTTCCATCCTCATCAGCTTCCCCCGACACATGGCCTGGACCACCGTCAGGATCTGGGACAGCCGGGTGTCCCTCATGTCCTCCAGAAGACCCAGCAGGCCCGCCTTGAAGAACACCTGGGAAGGGGGAGGGAGGACAAGGGGAAAGTAAAGGACATGAAGGAGGAGACAAAGGGTCATGGTGCCATCACAGCAAGGCCTTCTGTCACCTTGGTGTGTCCAAACTTGTAGTGGCTGTGCTCGATGTCCAAGGAGCCCAGCAGCTTCTCCACCGCCTTCCTGCTGTCCACGAACAAACCCTCGGGGACAGAGGACGGGTTTAGGATTCGATACCTGAGGAGACACATCAGGAGGTTACGAGTCCTGATTAAGTCCTTACAGGTACAGTGTCGCTGTGACCGTGGTACTCCATTCCCGAAGATGCACCTGACCCCCTTGAATCTCCTCTCCTGTTATGTAGCCTTTGTTTGACAAAGGCTTTTGACCTGACTAATCAGGTCCACGTCTTGAGAAGTTGTAAATCAAGACCTTCTTGAGCTTGCAGTTTTTGTCAACACTCTGATGTCACGTTGCCAAAAGTCAAACTTTACTTTTTGACAAAATCAATTATAAACTACAAGAGATTCACACATTCATTCATCCGATTGATCACTTGAGTAACCGCTTTAAGTCTTAAATGTGTCCAGAGGCAAACCCCTTGCAGATTTGGGACTCACCGCTGTTTGAACTCGGCGTACAGGATTCTGTTGGGGAACCCCTTTCTGCAGATCCTGATCCCCTCTAGAACCCCATTGCACCTGAGCTGGTGCAGAACCAGGAAGGGATCCATCTCACCTGGACACGCAAGGGTGCATCTCATATCTGGGACGTTCATTTGTCAACTGTACAACTACAGTAACCGGAGCTTTACGGCAAACAGACGTAGCTAAACCTATGGCATTTAGCACCACCCTAAATATTTGGACACTTCCAAAATAAGGCCTGAAAGCAGTCACAAATTTGCTCAGACGTTCTTCTCTGCTGCAGTTTTGTGGGTGTTTTGACGGACTTTAGCATGGTGTTAGCTAACCTGGCGTCTTGCTCTCGTTGGGGATAATGCAGCGGACAAAGTGGGGTTGAGTGCTGCGGAGGTTCGCCATCAGCTTGTTCAGGTTCTCCTGTTTGTCAACACAGATGAACAACGAATAAGGTTTCAGAGTCGCTTCTTTCCGTGTGTGTTCAGGTTGGAGCGAGGACCACCCAGAAAGTTCCTCAGCAGCGTGAAAGAAATTATTCTTCATCAGGTTCTGAACTGGTATCATTTTTCACACTAAGATATAGCAGTGCATTATCAGCATATAGTGATAGAGAAGAATGCTAAGGATTCCATTGATGAAGTATTTACATGTACTCCGATTTTTAAGAGTGAAGAACCTTGATCCTCCTCTTCCTCTCAGTTGACGGAGGGTTGCGGTACAAGAAAAAACAAGGTCAAAAAACAACTGCAGACAGAAAGACTGGTGAGCTGACCTTGTGCAGCTGTGAAACGGTCCAGAAGGACGCTGCCTTCCTCTTCCTCTGCTTGGTTTCACTCTTTGGATCACCAGCTGGAACATCAGAGAACAGGATCCTTCTAACACAGAAACTTTGCTTCCCTGTTCTGCTCGTTGGACCGTGGGCAGAGTGCCGGGTTTACCCAGATCGGAGCCGATGTAGTTCTCAAACAGCCCGGCCATCAGTTTGTGGGAGGACTTCTGGAACAGGGCCACCACCGTCTCATTCAGTGGATCCCTGTTCTTATCCAGCCAGCCGGTGATGTTGTATGGCACCTTTAGACAAGTCAATTAGCATATTAGCCTGGCCCTAAAAGCATACAAGATGTCATGGAGTGTCAGGACCTGATACTCACAACTCCGGCGTAGTGAACAATCTCAAAGTGAGTCTCATATTTGCGCTTCTTGTCCGGTCGCGGCCTCTGAAAGTTGGGCGACTTCCCCAGGTGGTTGTCGTAGAGTTTAGTCTTGAAGCTTTGGTCGGTGGCTTTGGGGAACATGCACTCCTCCTCCATGATGGACAGGATCCCCATCGGCTGGACACGGAAGTTTTGGTAAACAACTCGAAAATAGCTATGACGAAGTTCACCCTATTTGAGCTCTGTCTTAGTTTACTGACTTTGGAGAGAAACATCTGAGTCTTTGACTGCCAAGATTCAGAATTCATTCTAACTTTTTGCGAACAGCCTCTGTTTGGTTCCAGAAGGCAGAGTTCAACTCGACGAGCATGAGACAGTTGATTAATCAGAAATAAGTGAAACTCCTCTCCAGCATTAGATAACATTCATGCTTCACTGGTCAAATGATCTGATCCTGATGGCTGGGAAGGCGACACAATCGGAGCAGAAAAAAAAACCGACACCTTCTCGATGAGGTCGATACAAGCTTGCAGGTCAAGGCCAAAGTCAATGAAGGTCCACTCGATCCCCTCGGTCTTGTACTCCTCCTGCTCCAGGATGAACATGTGGTGGTTGAAGAACTGCTGCAGCTTCTCGTTGGTGAAGTTGATGCACAGCTGCTCGAAGGAGTTGAACTTCGGACAGCAAGAGATACGGGAAATGTCTTTGAGGCAACAAGTTACGATGGTGGACCACAACCATGAATACAAGGGTTGTCAGCTTGTCTCACTAGCAAACAAGCTTTGTTGGGATCTACCGAAGTACTCTTCAGCAAGAAACACGCAGTAAGAAAACAATACTTGGGCACTATGTACCATTTGTTGGTTTGGGGGCATAATCTGTAAGAGACTTGTACCTCTATGTCAAATAAACACATCTCCATTTCACTGGTCATTGGCTGTAACTTGTCAAAAAGCTCTGAGAGCAGATCAGCGGGAGGTCCAAAGACAAACTGACCATCAAGTGTAAATCTGACACACAATTAACAAATCAGTACATAATGATGGCCCGCCTTTGGGAACAGATTGTTTATCAAGAAAGTGCTAAGCTACATGACATGATTATACTTTGGTTAATACCCATTGTGAACCCCCATAAGGAAGGTTATGGTTTATGGAGATTTGGAGGTTGCCTTAAAAGGGGCTCCTCAGTGGTTTCGCCCTTTCAGTTTACCTGATATTAGGTCCCATAGTGTAAACAATAAATATGGCCTTTTTGCAAGATTAGCAACCTATTATTCAGGTTTATTCATCACTGGCTCTTTATCATCTTGCTTACCTCGAAGATCTCGAACCCTGCTATGTCCAGCACCCCGATGAAGTACTGGCGGGGTAGGGCCGTGTACAGAGACGCATTGATGCGACTCACCAGCCACTTGAACATGCGGTCATACGTGGCCTTGGCCAGAGCGGCCACTGCGTAGTTCACCTGCGGCGAAACGGGGATCAGACACCCGGCCGAAAGGCTTAGATATGCGAAGCGGTGGCCGGCGGAGTGGCGCTTACCTGCTCGACCGTCTGTCCTTTAACGATGAACTCGTGCCCCACCTTGACCCGGGGGTTCAGGAGGCCTTTCAAGAGGTCGGCGGAGCTGATGCCCATCAGGTAGGCGGCTTTATCCACACCTGGAAGCAAAGTGGCCACACTTGATGTTCCGTTCAAGAGAGGAGGTTGTTACTGATCTCGGTATTTTCCAAATACTTAAGAACTAAAACAAGTTAGAGGTAGAAATAGATAGTATGTGGTATGAATATATATATATATATATATATATATATATATGTAACGTGGTGGTGGGCCTGCAAGGCCTTCTCTGCTGGCCTAAAAAATATCTGTATCACTGGCTGATTTTAATTATATTTTGTCCATGAATACTTATTAAATAATTCCAAATGGACTGTCCCCTTCCTTTCATCGCTTTTTCCCTGGCTGTGCTGCTTCCAGATATGTATTTTCATTTTAAAGCATTTAACCAATCACATTTCAGCCATTATTTGTTGCCAGGCAGGGTCAAAGTCAAAGAAATCTGCGTGTAGGCCTGCAGAATCAGATTCACAGGCGCTCCAGTAAAAGTTAAGTGTAGATGAAACTGTTGCTTCAACCAATCAGATTTTGAGTTGCAACACCAAGGCCTTCTAGAAGGCTACGGTAACATCAGCGTGTCACATCTTTTCAAGAAAAGATGGACATTGTTAAGAAAGGTCGGGCAATTCTCTGTGATGTAACGGCTCTTTGTACGGCATTTTCGCGTGTTAAGATGATTTTTATAGCCATAAAATAGTTATTGAATGATAAATGGAGCGCCAATGAAGGCCAAGGGGTGAAATGCACAGCCTGCCACTTGAAGAAGTGCCTTCAGCCCGGAAGTTTTGGGTTCAATACCTGGAAAATATCTGGATTTTAAAAACAACCGAATGGGAGTCACATGACAGGAAGCACCAAGGTCACATGACAGGAAGTCTTACTCTCGGTGCCGTCGGCCTCAGCCTGCTCCTCACGTTGCTTCTTCTTGAACTTCATGTTGCCGAAGTGCATGATGGCGCCAACGATCTTGTAGCAGCCGTACTTTTCTTCTGGAGTGAAGCCCAGCGTGTCCATGGCGTGCTGCAAGAACACACACACACACACACACACACACACACACACACACACATTCTTCAATCTAGGTTGTGTTTGGAGGGGAAATCAGTGGAGGTCCTCTTACGTCGGTGAGCTTCAGCTCCTCCCCGTCGTTGATTCCCTCCACCGTGGTGACACCCTGGGAGCAGAAGTGATAGTCGTAGGGGTTGGTGGTCACCAGGAGCATGTCTGCAACGACACACACACACACACGCACACACACTCCTATGTATGACTAAAGAAGATAAATCAAAGTGTCTGAGGAGCTTCGGCTCAGAAGGTCTTCCATGACCAATTTCTGCCAAGTGTCAGGGTGAAGCAGTGGACGGGGTTACCCTGTAACTCCTGCTTGTGATTGGACAGGATCTGGTAGTAGATGTGGTAGCTTCTCTCCTCTGGCTGCTGGAACACGACCCTGGACTTTTCCAGAAGGTCTGATGGGATGGAAGAACTGTAACCATGGTGACACCAGAGCAGGAAACGGGAAGTCGATTTTTGCGTCAAACACTCACAGATGTCAATGTCGGCGGACGCCAACCTGCCCGTCGGCCCGAAATGGATCCTGATGAACTTCCCCTGAAACCCACGCGCACACACACACACATACACACACACACACACACACACACACACACCCTCTTCAGTGAAGTGTGTACTGAAGTTCTCAAGAAGAAACTTCCTGTTGTTTCCTGTGATTACCGGCAAATACTTTATATCTTTGTGTTGATTTTTGTGTATTTGTGTACATTTACTATGTCCTATGTTTACACAATTTTACTCCATTTATTATTTACCATCATTGTTATTGTTGTTTGGGTGCAACTGCAATTGGATTCACAGGAAGCAACAAAACTACTTCTGTTTGTCCGAAAAACATCATTTTTAGGTCAAGTCCCTGGTTCTCTGCATCTGGACTGCTTTTAATCCGTCACCAAGCACCAGCCGGACCGACGCAAGACTCACGAAGCGGGAGGAGTTGTCATTCCGGACGGTCTTGGCATTCCCGAAGGCCTCCATGGCGGGGTTAGCCTCGATGATCTGGTCCTCTAGCGACCCCTGCGAGCACAGTAAGACACACATTTACCCCCAAACAGGAGATGCCGACCCTTGATTATTGTCCTTAGGGTCTGAAGTGACAGATGGCGCAAAGCATACCCAAATATTAGCATGCTAGCATCCAAACACTGGAGAGGCTGAGCCTCTTCAGACCACAGCACACTTCCCGTGGTGGACACTCACCCCTTTCTTCACGGTTTCTCCAAGGGCGGCGATGATGGCGAAGTACTGAATCACCCGCTTGGTGTTGACCGTTTTCCCGGCACCGGATTCCCCCCTGGCAGGAAACAACAGCAGAGGGAGATTTCTACGTTTTCTTCTTTTCTTTTTTAACCATTCCATCCGCTGGGGACTTACGTGATGAGCATCGACTGGTTCTCTCGATCTGCGGAGAGAACAGAGTCACGTGAGGAGGAACGTTCCTCCAACTAGGAGTTTGATGATGTATGACCTCAGAAACGGGTCATTCATGTGTTTGGAAGATTGGTTCAGAACTTGTAAGATGAAGCTACCATAAGCATTTGGGAGAAACATACTTACAGTCAGGTCTTGGCTTGTTCAGCTTGCTAAGTGGCTAACATAGGTTCTGCATCAAATCTCCAGGGGTCAGAGGTCACTCACTCTGCAGCATGTCAGTGTAGGCGTTGTCGGCGACGGCGTAGATGTGGGGTGGCGTTTCCGTGCGGCGTCTGCCCTTGTAGGCCGCGATCACATCGGCGGTGTAGACCGGCAGCCATTTGTAGGGGTTGACTGTGACGCAGAAGAGGCCAGAGTACGTCTGCGGGGCGAACGGAGTAGCAGATTTTAATTTCCATCACATCCAAGAAAAGACAATGCAGAAGCTGCAGTGAGGAGATACTGACATAGATCATCCACATGCTGTATCTCCTTCGCAGGTTGAAGAGAACCGACGCCTCGTTGAGGTGAGTCAACATGGCCATGTCCTCCAGCATGTCGAACTTCGGAGGGTTCATGGGCTGCAGGTCATCTTCTCTGCAGATCAGGAACTGAAACATGGCGAGACAGCAAGAAGGTTCAACTGGTCGCAGGATGTCGGCGCAGGTAGACCGAAGGGTGACGATCAAAAAATCATGCAATTGGCTATGATTTCAAGGGAAACAGAAACTTTTTTGAACTGAACTTATCTTTATCGGACGTTCAAAAGGCATTTCCGATTTGTCAGAAATCATTAAGAGGCCGCCAGAGAAGGTCAGTGGCAGCCGCCAAGACCAGACTGAAAGTAGTCTTGACTTCATCTGACCTTCATCTGATGTCCAATCATCGGTTTGATTTATCTACAACACATTTTAATCTTTATCGGCTTCCTCCTTCATCTCCATTGTCCAGAGAAGAGAACCTGTTTCTTCACCAGGCAATGCCAGTTTTCGTTATGAAAGGAAGCTTGGAGTTTCCAACAGCGAGCAGGTGGAAGGCTGAACAGACTGACCCGCCCATCTTTGGTCTCCACTGTGGTCTTGTCTCCGCCCAGCTCCCTGACCTCCACCTCCACGTATGCCTCGACCTCGTCCGGCATCCAGACTCGCTTGGTGCCTGAAACAGAAGGTGGGACAGGATGACTCGGGGAAGGGACAAGGGGAAGAACAAGGTCTTTGTCACAGGGACTATTGAGACCAGATTCAGCAGTTTATTAGCTCCTGATTTCCTGCAGAAGGCGTGAAGTTGGTGAACAGCTTGCTCCTTCGAGGTAAAATGAGGCCATAGAGGTGGTTCTCATATTGGAGGTGTTCCAATTTAGTCCACCAAGAGGCCCAGAAGGTCCGAGGGGGTCGGTTCTTGGTCCTTGGACGATTCATCATCATCCTGCTCAAATGAGGTGGGACTCGTGCGCACATACCGTCAAAGGCCTGGGCTTTGGCTGCCAGCTGTTCCAGGTTGGTGAGACGGAGGAAACGAGCAGCTTCACCAAACTCCCTCATGTCCAGGAACCGAGACATCTGGGGACAGAAGGACGTGGTTTCAGATCTGTAAACACTCCGGCGTTCTGCTGAAGAAAAAGGCAAACCAACCCTGAAACAAGAGCGGGTAGAACCTTCACCCTGCGGAGAAGAACCTCGAAGGCCGGCCTCTGAAGATCAGCTCAAACAAGACCAACGGTTTCAGCAGTGTTCCTGCAGATGGAGAAGATGCAGAAGAGCAAGGACCTCAAACATCACTTCAGTCTTCAACTTCTCCATTTAATATTTCTCCTCCATGAGGTTCAACCCTTGATGATTGTCCCTGAACTCAACCTTGACGGTCTTCAGTCTCTTGGTTAAAATCCACGCGATGGTTTTTCAGCCCTGACCGGGTGTTCCTCAAGGCTCTGCATCGGTGCCTCTCCTTTTTGTCAATCGCAATTTCTGCAACGCCGTTTCTGACCGTTACGACTTTTGAAGCTCAAACTCGAGCGACGTTCCTCGAGAGTGGACATGTTTTGATTACATTTCGGTTCTGGGGTTCTGCTTCAGGGCTCTTGCGGTAAACTAAAGGTTTTCCGCATTTATCTCGGGCTTGAATTTGGTTCTCAACCTTGGAGGTCCGAGGCAGGAGAACCGGGATCAGAGCCTCCCAAAACAGAGATGGCTTTCCGCTGCATATTTCTGGAACCTCCTTGTCGGCATGGAAACAGACGCTGGGAGTTTATTTATTGTTCGCAGATTTTAGAACCAGCGGTGGAGCAGGGGTTAGCATGGGATCCCAGTACCGACCGGGTTCTTACAGCATCTCCTTCAAAATATAAAACAGAGGGTGACGTCAGGCAAAAGTGAGGCGCCCGACGGCCATCTTTGCAATAAATCTGTTTTCTGTGGATTAGCAGACAGCTGCCGGATCAGCGGAGCTTGGAACTGAGCCGCGGCTCGCTAGTTTCATCCAAGGAACTGAGTCACTGAAAACATTCTGACCCTGCGCTCGAAAGCCAAATCGAGACATACATGTTTTAAAAGAAATGGGCAGAAATAAAGTCCAAGTTTTGAACATTTTTAAAAAAAAACTTAATTGGTGAGTTTTATTTTGAAAGCATCCTTGGAAAACAAGCTAATAAATGATTGGACCGTTTCCTGCACACGCTCAGAAGTCGTGCCCTTTCAAAGTAAAGGTAGCCCCGTTTCCTGTGGAGCCGCCGTGACGCCGCCGCCGTTTCCTGTCGGTCACTCACCGCCTCTGCGCCTCAGGTCGCCTCGCCCCGTGGAGATCCGTCGCCGCCGTGCCGCGTCCCTTATCAACCCGCCGTCCGTGTCAGCTGACCCCGCGCCGTCGCCCGATTGGCCGGAGGGGACGTTCATAGAAGGAGGAGCGGCGGCGGAGCAAAGCCTCCAATCCCACGGCTATTTATGGGAAACTCCTGTCGTCCTCGCGTCCATCCCTCCATCCCTCTTTCTGTCCATCCCTCTGTCACTCCTCCTATTCCCCATTTATCTGTCACTCCTCTTATCTCACCGTCCATCTGTCCATCACTCCTCGTATCGGTCTGTCACTCCGCCAATCACGCCATCCATGTGTTTATCACTCCTGCAATCTGTCCGTCATCACACCGTCCAATCAGCTGTTGATCCTTCCATCCATCCATCCATCCATCCATCCATCCATCCATCCATCCATCCATCCATCCATCCTTCTCTCCTCTTCACAGATGTAAAAGTGACGGTTTTCTTCTGCGGAGGTTGTGACGGCGTGATGTCACATGGCCGGACTTCGGCTTGCCGTCGCCCTCTTCAGCCTCGGACCACCATCAAGACTTAAAAGCTTGGGTTGCTCAACCCAGAAGATCCAGCTGCAAATCCTGCTAACAGCCGACCGGGTAGGCACTATATGGCCCTGCGGGGGCTTCTGGGGCGGACTTGCAGAACGCCTGGTGGGTTCTGAGCCGCCTGATCATCAGACTTAAAGCTACCCTGGCAGCACCGGGGGAGCGGCTTCGTTCCGTCCGGGGGAACTTTAGGCTACGTCCTTCATTACTTAGCAGTCAAGGATCCACTGGAGTACAAGCTCAGAACCTTGTTCATCCAGAAGTCCAGAAGGCCTGGAGAACCAGCTAAGAACCTCAAGTATCCTGAGGTTCATTAGGCCTGGAGCTCCAACTCAGAACCTCGAGTATCCCAAAGTCCAGGAGGCCTGGAGTACCAGCTCAGACCTTTGTTGATCAAGAAGTCCAAGAGGCTTGGAGAATCAGCCGAGAACCTCGAGCATCCCAAGATCCAGGAAGCCTGGTGAACCAACTCAGAATCACAAGTATCCCGATGTCCAAGATGCCAAGAGAACCTACTCAGAACCTTGTTGATCAAGAAGTCCAGGAGGCCTGGAGAGTCAGCTGAGAACCTCGAGTTTCCTGAGATCCAGGAGGCCTTGAGAACCACAGTGGTTGTGTCTTCATGACACCAACTTGTTGAAGTCGGTTCCCTGAGACGCTCCGGCTCGGTCCTGCTCGGCTCCCTCGGTTCTCCGCCAGCTCTTCATCACCGGAGACGGGCAACAAACGAAAAAAAAAAAAAAAAAAAGTCATTTTTCCTCCTTTGTTTTGGAAACAGGAGTCCGTTTCTGCCCCCCGTTTCTGCCCCCCACCCCCGTTCAGACGTGTTTTATAAATAAAGGTTTACAGTCAGCCTTAGCGGTGGATGCCACTGTAAGCCCCCCGGCAGCTGAACCCCCCCCCAAAAAAAATCAGCCGCCATTTGTTTCTGGTAGAGCTTTGACGTTCTACAGAACGACACATGTTCTAATGTTACGTTTGTCTTCCTGCCCCCCTCCAGTTGTCCCTCAGCTGATTCTCAGTAATCCAGGATCTCATGAAACCTAAATTCTGACTCCCCGACCCCCTCGCCGACCCCAGGGCCGCTTCTCATTGGATCCCCGGTTGGAACACCGGCAGGATGACGTGATCATGATCTGCTGGAAGGGGCCAAAGAACTTCTGCGTGTGATGGAACTCGTCCATGAAAGCGGGTTATAAGACGGTATCAAAATAAATGTAACCTTTGGCGACTTCAGGAGGTTTCTAGATCACCCGGGTCACCGACCCGTCGCACAAACACACCTGGGCGACGCAACTAACTTGTTCCCACCGTTTGAATGATCTCCAGGCCACGAGAACCCGTCTTAGAGTCGGACGACGTTCCTGCAGCAGGGAGGTTCTCCTGGAGTTATATGGTGACCGACTCAGCAGTGACTCATTACACACACACACACACACACACACACACACACACACACACACACACACACACACACACGTCTGAACGGCTGCCTTAAAACACACACCGTCCTAAGTCATTCACACATCATCGTATTGTAATATCCTATTCCAGATAACACACACACACACACACACACACACACACACACACACACTTCTGAGATGCTGCCTGAAAACACACACACACACACACACACACACACACACACACTATCAAAACTCATTCACACATCATCCTGTTAACATATCCTAACACAAATAACACACATGAACACACACACACACACACACACACACACACACACATTTCTGAGCTGCTGCCTTAAAACACACACTGGCACACATGTAAACACACACACCGTCCTTAGTCATTCACACATCATTGTGTTATAATATCCTAACACAGATAACACACACACACACACACACACCATCAAAACTCATTCACACATCATCGTGTTAACATATCCTAACACAAATAACACACATGAACACACACACACACACACACACACACACACACAAACACAAACACACACACACAAACACACACACGCACACACCACTTGCGCAGTGTGTTAAAGCAGCATAATCCCACATAAATCGTCTACATATGAGCCAGAGCTCGCCTTACACACTGACACACTCACAGGCAGGCACATACACACACACACACACACACACACACACACACACACACACACACACACACAAAGGTGTATTATCCCAGAACAATGGGACCAACCTATAAACTTATTTTAGTGGAAGAAGCGTGAGACGCCAGCGGACCGGCGGGTTAGTCCCCTCAATCCCCCTGCTGTCAGTCATCAGAGCTCAGTGTTACATAAACACACACACACACACACACACACACACACACACACACACACACACACACACACACACACACACACACACAGGGATGCACAGCTAAAAGAGACAAACCTGCTTTTAATTAAAAGCTCAGTTTGATTTTTCGATAATTGAATTAGGGGCTCAAAGGGACTGGTTGATCCTGCGACCCCTGGAACCCGAGGAGGTTCCTCGGCCGAGACACGAGGAACGTTGGCTGGAGATGATCCACGGGGTTCACTGGAGATGATCCACGGGGTTCACTGGAGATGATCCACGGGGTTCGCCGGGAACTTTCCGGGGCCGAAGAGCTCCTGTTCTGGGGATCCAGGTTCTGGGGGTTGGAACAGGTCCAGAAGAAGGTGCAGGGACCTGCTGGTACCACGTGTAGAACCGCAGGTCTGGTTCCTTCTGCTGGAGATAAAGCTCATCATCGTCACTCAGCTTCTGAGCGGCTGATCTGGAACCTGCAGGTCACTGGAGATCCTGCAGGGAGCAGAAGATGGAGGCAAGATACAATGCATCTCATCATGTCTTCATCTCATGTCTTCATGTGTTCATCTCATCGTGTGTTCATGTGTTCATATGTTTATCTCATGACGTTATCATGTGTTCATCTCATCAGGTCTTCATGTGTTCATCTCATCATGTGTTCATCTCCATGTCTTCATGTGTTCATCTCATCATCTCTCCATGTCTTCATTTCATCATGTCTTCATGAGTCCATCTCATGTCTTCATATGTTCATCTCATCGTGTGTTCATGTCTTCATATGTTTATCTCATGATGTTATCATGTGTTCATCTCATCATGTGTTCATCTCATCATGTCTTCATGTGTTCATCTCCATGTCTTCATGTGTTCATCTCATCGTGTCTTCATGTGTTCCTCTCATCATGTGTTCATGTCTTCATGTGTTCATCTCATCATGTCTTCATGTGTTCATCTCATCAGGTCTTCATGTGTTCATCTCATCGTGTCTTCATGTGTTCATCTCCATGTCTTCATGTGTTCATCTCATCGTGTCTTCATGTGTTCATCTCATCAGGTCTTCATGTGTTCATCTCATCGTGTCTTCATGTGTTCATCTCCATGTCTTCATGTGTTCATCTCCATGTCTTCATGTGTTCATCTCATCATGTCTTCATGTGTTCATCTCCATGTCTTCATGTGTTCATCTCATCAGGTCTTCATGTGTTCATCTCCATGTCTTCATGTGTTCATCTCATGTCTTCATATGTTCATCTCATCGTGTGTTCATGTGTTCATATGTTTATCTCATGACGTTATCATGTGTTCATCTCATCAGGTCTTCATGTGTTCATCTCATCATGTGTTCATCTCATCATGTGTTCATCTCATCATCTCTCCATGTCTTCATTTCATCATGTCTTCATGAGTCCATCTCATGTCTTCATGTGTTCATCTCATCGTGTGTTCATGTCTTCATGTTTATCTCATGACGTTATCATGTGTTCAACTCATCATGTCTTCATGTGTTCATCTCATCATGTGTTCATATGTTCATCTCTCAATGCCTTCATATGTTCATCTCATCATGTCAGTATCTCATCATGTGTTTATCTCATCTTCTCTCCATATCTTCGTCTCTCCACACGTCCATGTTGTCCTCCCCTCATCTCCTCACGTCCTCGCCTCTTGATGCCTTCAAGTATTCCTCCCTCCCCTCATGTCTTCTTCTCCACATCTTCTCTCCATCTCATGTCTTCATCTCTTCTCCTTGTCATCTTGTTCTCAGATCTTGGTGTCCATGTGACCACGTCTCTTCAGGTCCTCACGTCTTCATCGCTTTAACAGTGTGAACACGTGAATGCACGTGTGCACGTCACGCCTGTAGAGGAGACACATTCCTCGAGGCTCCAGGCAAAGCCAGCAATCCTGCGGGTAGGACACACACACACACACACACACACACACACACACACACACACACACACACACACACACACACACACACACACACACACACACACACACACACACACACACACACACACACACACACACACACTCTCTATAGGTAGCTCAGACCATGATCTCACCTGTCTGTATGGAAAACAATGAATCATAAGTTAGACATGCCTGCAGATACACATTCCAGTAGATCATGCATACACACACACACACACACACACACACACACACACACACACACACACACACACACACACACACAAAACAATCTACTCATACATTACAAACGCACACATCATGCCCACACACAAAAAACATGCACACATATATAACACACACACAGAAACCATGCACTCATATATTATACACACACAAGACACACACACACACACACACATTAAGCACACACACACACACAAACCATGCACTCATACATTACACGCACGCAGATTGCACATTTGCACAAAAACCATGCACACACACGCTTATATTACACACACACATATCATGCACTCGTACATTACACACCCATACATATTGTGCAGTCACACATGTATTACACACACACAAACACAGACACACACACACACACACACACAAACACGCACAAACCATGCACTCATACATTACACACACACAAACCATGCACACATACACACACACATGAAAACACAAAACATGTGTGCACACACAAACCATGCACACATCATACAAAAATCACACACACATACATTACATGCGTGCACAAAAGGACACACAAACCATGCACTCATACATCACACAAAAAAATGCATGTGCACACACAGTACACACATATACGCTAACATACACCATGCACACACACAAAAACCATACACACATATATTACACACACACACGAACCATGCACTCATAAACTACGCGCACAGATTGCACACACACACACACAAAAAACATGCACACATATATTACACACACATACACACCAATCATGCACTCATACATCACACAAAAAAATGCATGTGCACACACAGTACACACATATACGCTAACATACACCATGCACACACACAAAAACCATACACACATATATTACACACACACACGAACCATGCACTCATAAACTACGCGCACAGATTGCACACACACACACACAAAAAACATGCACACATATATTACACACACATACACACCAATCATGCACTCATACATCACACAAAGAAATGCATGTGCACACACAGTACACACATATACGCTAACATACACCATGCACACACACAAAAACCATACACACATATATTACACACACACACACAAACCATGCACTCATAAACTACGCGCACACAGATTGCACACACACACAACCATGCACACATATATTACACACACATACACACCAATCATGCACTCATACATCACACAAAGAAATGCATGTGCACACACAGTACACACATATACACGAACATGCACACACACACACAAATCACACACACATACATTACACACAACACACACAAACAAAATAACATGTATGCACACGTTATACACATTATACACACACAAACAAATCCACACACACACACACACACACACACACACACACACACACACAAGAACATGGAGTAACATTAACACACACTTGGATCTAGCATGTTTGTGAGGACCTTTCCAACCCAGTCAAGATGATGAAACAGCAAAACAAAAGATATCAAATTAAATCATTTTTTTCAGTTCCTTATTTTTGTTTTATTCAAACAGGAAGCGGGTTCTCTGTCTGGTGTGTGTGTGAGTGTGTGGTTGGGTGGGGGCTGGATCAGGGTCAAAACACACAATTAGCATTCAACCTTTATCACACAGAAGTGTTTAAATATGAGGAGTCTGGTTCGTCCCGGCAGCGAAGGCGCCGCCGCCGCCGCCGTCGTCTGGACGTCTCCCAAGGTTTTTCATCTCTTTCAAGACGCCAGTTTTTGATCTCTGATCAGTAAAATAATTTAAAGTTCCCTCAGAGTGCCGGCGTATCCGCTCCAGGTTTAGGAAAAAAAAAAACGAGAAATAAAAAGGAGTAAAATGAGAAGGGAACCCCACGCCGGGTTCTAGTCGGTTCTATTGTTTCCTACGAGGGAACCTTCAGGGTTTGTAGATCTGGTGGTTTCCCCCGGCGGCGCTGGGCGGCAGCGTCGCACTGCCGCCCTGCTGGACGTCGACGAAGCCCATCCTCTGCCTCCTCTTCCTCTGCTCCGTCATCTGAAGACACAACAAACAGATCGAAGATGAAAGGGAGCGGGCCCTTTGATGCTTTCCTGATGCTTTGACCGATGTTTTTCCTCTTTTTAAATCTTTATTATATGTTTAATATTGTTGAATTTTGTTTGTTTAATATGTGATGGTTTGTTGTTGATTTTCAATATCACTTTTACCGTAGTTTGATTGATGTTTTTTGATGTCAGATTAATGTGTTTGATGTTTGACTGATGTCTGTTTGATGCTTTGTTTGATGTTTGATGAGGGATTTTCCGTGTGACGATATTTGGGAATCAAATGGATGAAGATGAGGGTTCGAGCCAATTCGTCTCCACGACTTGCGTGACCTTGAACATGTGAAGGTCATGTGACATTGTTTCTCTGTCTAACTTTGATCCTTTTCTCTTTCCAGGAAGTCTCTAGCTGTGATGCGTTCACTGCGTCAGGGAAAGTTGGGAAAAATGTGCGTCTGCGTTGCCGAACCTGTTCCTTCAGCTCCGTCAGCTGCGACGTCAGCGTCAACACCACCTTCATCGTGGACGCCAGCTTGTCCTGCAGCATCCTCATCTCGTTCTGCTCTCCGTCGCCGTCGGTGACCACCAGGGACATGGCTTGCATCCGCGGGAACCAGTCCAGGTTGTTATTCTGGAGCAGAGCAAGGAGGTGAACATGGAGACTCTCCTGCTGGAATCCAACCAGGGACCTTCTGGCTGTGAGGCAGAAGCGCAAACCGCCGCGTTGCCACGCCGACCAGTTTTACCCGGACATAACTCGAATGGACTGAGAACTTTTCCTGAGCTTCTCCACCTCCTACCTTGATCATGTGGGCCACGTAGCTCTCGGGCCCGGTGTAGTCCGTCTTGTTCTTCTCCCGCACCAGAACGATGAAGTACAGGTAGTTCCAGATGTTGTGCTCCAGCTTGATGTGTTCCTCGAAGGACACCGTCTTGTTGTCGAACTTGTCCCTCTCCAGGCCTGCAGGGGGCGCCATACTTATGTGAGTCAGGGGGTCGTCGGCACCTCACTGGGTCCGGAGATCGATTGGTTGGAGGTAGCGTGTTACCATGGTTACCACTCTTGCACTATGCCAGAGGTATGCTAGAGTATGAGCATACTTGTTTGGGGGCGGCGCCAATCTTGGCATGGATTTATGAAACCAGGCTGGTCTACATTCTGTTTCTAGTGCCGGTTCTAGACTACCGCTTCTGGTTCCGCTTCTGTTCTCACCACAGATGAAGCAGGTCGTCTTCAGGATCTCCTCCTTCTTCTGCTTCTCGCTCCTCAGGTCGGCGAAGGTGTCAATGATGACGCCGAAGATCAGGTTGAGGACGATGATGATGACGATGAAGTAGAAGAGCAGGTCGTAGACGACCCGGGCGGGGAACAGGGGCTCCTGCACGCACACACTCAACTTTCAGACGCTCATACTACAGGTGATCTAAGAAGGTAGAACTTTCCATTACGTTCTTGGAGGGTTGCCTTAGAACATCTCCAACTCCGCCCCCGTTCCGCAGGCCGTGGTTCAGAACCGTCACGATGCACATCAGCAGGGTGTCGCAGGCACGTTCCGTCGTCGCCGCCTCTGTAACACACGGGAAGGTCTCATTTTTCCCAACCGGAGCCGGTAACACCCGAACTCATCATGATAAACGTTCTCCGAAGTTTGCCTGGAACCAGAACTCTGGTTCCCGGAGACAGACCCCATCTGGGGTTGATACATCAGACCTGCGGGACAAGAAGTTTCCGATGGTCCGCACTGGATCAAGAGGTTTGTTACCGTCATCGACGGCAACGGTGGTGGTGGTGGAGGCGGCGCTGTTCTCCGCCTCACAGCTGATGCCCTCGGCAGAACACGAGTTCAGGAAGTCCCGGGAGGCTTCACTCTGGGAGACTGAGAGAGAACTCTGTTGCAGAACAGAACCTGGACCAGGACTGGAGGACCCTGCACCTCCTCCACCCCGTTCTAATTCTAACTTCTCCCGCTCTGGAAACATTTGGCATCAAGCTAATGGTCTGCTAGCAAGGATCCAGAGTGACGATGCGATGTTATCGGTCAAACGCCAGCCGCTAGGACGGAAATGCCGAGAACCCGCAACTGGCCGTACCTTCGATCTGCGGCAGCGGGTCGACCTCCATGATGAAGTCCTCCTTCAGGCAGAGGAAGCCGACGATGGAGAAGAGGTAGACGAGGATGAGGGCGAGCAGCGCCGTCAGCAGGATGGAGCGCCCGTTGCGCGTCACGCTTTTGATCACGTTGAAGAGCGTCTCCTCGCGGTAGATCAGGTCAAAGAGCTGAAGACACACAGCGGTTCTGTAGTCTCAGAAGCTAACGCCAACGGCATGCTAGGGAACGAGGCGAGGGAACCTAAGACGCTAACCGTAGCTAACTTCTAGAGCACGGCTAGCGGATTTGTCCTAATTTAATATCTTTGTGATAAAAGACCTAACTGAGTAGCATTTAGGTTGTTGCAGTCATTACATTTCTTGCTAATGGCTAATTTCTCCCTCCATCTAGTTGCAATGTAGCTGCTAATTCCCATTCAATGCTAAATATCTAGCGTGTTCACTAAAGCTTTGGTAACGTCCCACAGCACGAGGCTGGTAAAACAAAGCTAGCTGTTAACAACGAGGGAGGTGAAGACTTACCAGAATGCTGTAGAAGAGCTCGTGCACAAAGAGACCTAGCGTGGAGGTCAGGACGTAGGCCAGGTGGTAGAGGAACTCCACGTCCATCACCATGGCCTTGTAGCCCATGATGAAGGTCCCGTTGTTCCCCACGAAACTCACCACGAACACCACCTTGTTGATGAGCTGGAGAAGGAGGCGAGGAGTAAGTCGACCGCGACCGGCGTGAAGGTACCACAAGAACGTGCGGCGGAGGGGTACGTTGAGGGATCCCAGCAGGATGAGCGTGTTGCCGATGCCCAGGTGGTAGATGGAGCGCAGGATCAGGGCCAGAGTCAGAGGCTGGAGGCCGTAACGCTGCGAGAACAAGCCCAGGACCGACAGGCCCGTCAGGACCCAGAAGAGCATCAGCAGCAGGGAGTCGTCGATGGCGCCGGCTGTTAGGACGCGGAAGACGTCAGTCACCTCCGCTCCGGAGGTCACGGCGCAGTACCCCGGATGGCCACCGGGTGGCGCTGTTTCACCGCTCACCTTGTCCGGAGGCGTACGGGTAGAAGAAGGCGATGATGAGGTTGATGAAGACGGCCAGATTGAAGGAGATCGTTCCCCACAGAGTCATTCTCCTGGAGAACCAGTACAGCAGGGGCATGCCTGGAACACACACACACACACACACACACATAAATTTTTAAATGAAACAATTTCTCATTCTATTCATATTATTTCACAGCGACTTGTATGTATGTGTGTGTCCTTATGTATGAGTGTTTGTACGTGTGTGTTTGTGTCAGTTATCGTGTGAAGGTGTGTGTGTCAATGTGAATGGGTTTGTCTTGCGTGTTTGTGTGTGCTTGTGTGTTAGTTATGGGTGTTATGGGTGTTTGTCTGAGCAAATACACAAAAACACAAGCTATCACATAGGCATTCTGTGTGTGTGTGTGTGTGTGTGTGTTTTCCCGTTTTCCCCTTTGTGGGTGTGTATGTCAATGTATATGGTTTGTCCTGTGTGTTTGTGTGTTAGGTGCATGTGTGTTTCTGCCCTGTGTGTGTTTGTCTGTCCATATATACTATGTATCTGTTGTGTGTGTCTGTCATGTGTGTATGTGTGTGTTTATCCCATTTGTATTTGTGCATGTAACTTAATTTGTGTGTCTATATGTGTGTGTATGTGTTGCATTGGTATTTGTGTGTGTCACTTTGTGTGTATGTCAGTGTGTGTCTATGTGTGTGTGTGTGTGTGTGTGTGTGTGCGTCCTCACTCCTCAGCTTCTTCTGCCACTCCATCTCCCCGTGCAGGAAGGAGGTTTGCTGGAAGAAGTGCGTGACCTTTGACCCCTGCTCGTCCTGCTCCGTGGTGTTGAACACGCGGAACTTGGACTCCTCAGTGAGGAACTCGCAAATGGGGTGGACGGGGAACACGATCTGCTCCATGCTCCGGTCCTCGCGCACGATCTGAGCGCACAGGGAACGGCAGCAGGTCAGGAGGAGGTTGGTCCTGAGGAACATTCCCAGCTTCTCCACAACACAAGTACTACAATCCCGGGAGGAAGGGGGCACTGAGGCTCAACAGTCCACAGCCCCACCGCATATCTCTTCTCAGTATTTGAACAATAAATTTAAAAATCCAGCCATTTTGAATTAAAAAAAACAATCTAAAACTGGTGAAGTTAAATGAAAAGTACCTTCATAGTACAAATCAATAATAAACCCATTTAATTCTTTTTTTCATTTGACATTTTTATCTTGGCAGGTGAGGCACGACTTCTCCTGCCTCCCCTGACTGCGTGTCATATTATGAAGTCATATTAATATTACCTGCAGTTGTACTAAAACTGGTAGTCATATTAGTGTTAGTTGCAGTCGTAATACTACACATAGCAGTACTCCTATTGACATTACTTGCAGTAGTAATACTACATGTAGTAGTAGAAGTAGATGAGCAGTAATATTGCGAACAGTGGGGTCATTGAGATTATAATATAATGAGTGTTTTACAAGAATTATTAGTATTAATTCATTTATTAGATGAGTGGAGATCTAGTACTAGAAGTAGTAGTAGTAGTAGTAGTAGTAGTACTAGTAGTAGTACTGTTAGTAGTACCTCTATCTGAGCTGTCAGCTGGTCGTAGTATTCCAGAGGATCCTGTTCCACAACGTCAGCCGGAACTGAAGATTTTAGCATCTGGGAGAGCGGACGGTTGTTCAGGTTCAACTGAACACACACACACACACACACACACACACACACACACACACACACACACACACACACACACACACACACACACACACACACACACAATCAGATTCATATTTAAGTCCCCTCATGTTGATCTTTTTATTTTGACTTTTCAACACAAATGCTTATCAGAAACAAACCAAAAAATCAATAGCTAATTGATAACTAATCAATAAGAGCTGATGAAGAGTTCTGTCTGTTACCATGGAGGAGATTCCTTCCTCTCCCTCCTGGCTCTTCTTCAGAGGCTTCAGCATC